>NC_135997.1:1895157-2135157 GCF_048128805.1 Centroberyx gerrardi
AGAGGAGAGAAGCCTCAAGAAGTTGCTGCAATTCATTTGCATTTACTTGCATCTTGAGTCCTTACGCAACCCATTTGAAACCTTGGATGAAATCTTGACCACATGCCGTGCGGCAGGAAGCGGCTGGTCGAAGACTGGATCTGATGCGACGACTTCCTCCAGGAGCGTATGCAAAACAGACGCGTGAAAAATACACTCTCAAAAGTTTAATTTTGATGTTAAAATTCACTTTGAACGACCCAGAAATGGAAAACTCCATGTGTAAGTCCACCAGTCACCCAGCTGTGCAAACGCTGTTCTCAACGTTCATATGGCCTCTAGCTCACACAGACCAAATATGAAAATAAGATCAAATAAACTCAACAAACCTAATAATATGCTGTATGATACAACGTTGTGGCCTCATATTTGCATGTTTGTCCATGAGTTTTCTGTTTCTGAGACATTCAAAGTGAATTTTAACAACCAAATCAAACTTTTGAGCATCTGTTTTTCACATTTATCAGTTTTGAACACATCCGTCTTCAACCTCGGTATGTGGTCCAGATTTCCTCCAAGTTTTTGAATGGGTTTCGTTTGGACCAAGCAACCAAAACCACAGGTGAATTTTGAAGCTAATAAGGAAGTGGCGGCTCCAAAAAAAACAACCGCCCAACTCCATGAAGTCAATGGGAGCACAACCCAACTTCTGCTAAAAATCAAGTCAATAAATTTTTTCCACAAGAGGTTATGGCCTCAGTAGCTAATTTCATTTCTTCTAATGTGTCCTTATGGCGATTTTCAAAATAATTGTGTCATTAACGGGATATGACGGTTATAAATCAGGGCTGTTTTCCTAGTGATTGACAGGTTGCTTGTTCAAGTCCAATCTCCAGGCTTCAAAACGACCCTTCAGAAGCCAATGGGAGACATCACACTCACTACGTCCATCTTTTTTGTTTACAGTCTATGGTTTGGACTCAAGATGCAAGTAAATGCAAACAAATTGCAGCGACATCATGAGGCATTTCAGGCTAAGAGGAGAGCAGAGGGGAGGAGAGGGGAGGCTGGTAATAATGCAGCTGTGATAGATTACAGCAGCGCTGCTTGAATGCCAGATCCCGGTGCATGTCATCACAGATCAAATGAAGGGATTATTAGACGAGGGGCAGAGAGGTGGAACAGCTAAAAGTCAGAATAAGAGCTGTTGCGATCAGAGGCGTATTCACATTTTCCACAACTACCTGAGAAATGCACATCCGTCCTCTGTGTGTTGGAGCGTACACAATGCAGATGCCTGTCCTTAGGGAGAAATAAGATTTCCTGTCACATTTCTCTGGTTATGAATATATGGATGCAATTGTATAGGCTGTGTCTTTTTTTCCCACCATAGTATGGATTTGTTCAGTATGGATATTTTTACAATGACGGAACGACAAAGTATCAACAAATGGAGCTGTGTGGCCTCGGTTAAGGATCCAACACAAATGTGTGAATTACTGTCTGACTTTAAATGTTGACAGGCAGGTTTATACAATGTTCACTTAATACAATAATCCAGTTTCTTTTTTTATAGCCACAGTTTGTGTGTAATTTCCCTTTTGGCTATGTCTCCTATTCTGAGAGAGAGAGACAGAGAGAGAGAGAGAGAGAGAGAGAGAGAGAGAGAGAGAGAGAGAAACAGAGAGAGAGAGAGAGAGAGAGGGGAGAAAGAGAGAGAGAGTTACTGTTTATTCATTATTAATTATTAGTTAATGTTGCAATCTTACCTCATTTGAAATACTGTACGGGGCAGAAAGAGAGAGAGAGAGAGAGAGAGAGAGAGAGAGAGAGAGAGAGAGAGAGAGAGAGAGACGAGAGACAGAGACGAGAGAGAGAGAGAGAGAGAGAGAGACGAGAGACAGAGAGGGAGAGAGACAATGTGGCGGCCTGCAGACAGAGCTGGAACTGTCAATTCACAGCAGGATAATTCATTTCTCTGGATCACTACCCCCCCACCCCACTTCTCTCTCTCTCTCTCTCTCTCTCTCTCTCTCTCTCTCTCTCTCTCTCTCCCTCTCTCCCTCTCTCCCTCTCTCCCTCTCTCCCTCCCTCCCTCCCTCCACCTCTCTTCCCCATCTCGCTTTCTCACCCCCCTCTTCCCCCCTCTCCTTCTCTCTCGCTCCCTGCATCCCTTGCTCTCTCACTTCCTCTACTCTCTCTCCCTCACTCTCCCCATCCCACCCCCCTCCCTCTGCCTCCTCTCTATCTATCTCTCTCTCGCCTCCCCCCCACCCTCTCTCTTTCTCTCCTCTCCCTCTCTATCTGCCTCTCCCTCCTCTAGCGATTTCAAAGTTCTTCTTGAACTGCATCAAACTGCATACATGATTTTGTTCATTGACTATTAGCGGATCAAAGTCTTTCCACAAAGAGAGCAGACGAGCAGATCTGGTGTATCTGCCGAGCCGACCGGCGGACCGGCGGACCGGCAGCGCGGTGGGCAGACGGTCCGACAGATCACGGAAGTTAAACTGGTGAGCATTTGGAAGGTGGGAAGGTCACGCACCGCTCTGCCTGCGTTGCCATGGCATCCACAGACAGAAGAGCAAAGCCCCTCATGTCTCGCTCTGCTACAAAGGCATTCATCACGACTGTGACATCTGTCAAGGCGCTGACTTGCCGCCGCCCAAATGCAGACATCAGCAGACGTTGTTGTTGTTGTCGTTTCAGAATGAAAACATATTTCAAAAATAAAATCCACAAAAGAATCTGCATGAAGTGTGACTTCCTTTGCTACAGGGTGCGGCAATTGAATTTTTTGAGTCAAGGTCTGAATAAGACTTTACTTGCTCGGCTAAATGCCGTTTAGACTAAGATGTAGAGCCTTCCAAAGTACTGTGCATAATTCATACCGCGCAAGCATTTTGCTTCAAGTTAAGGGCTTTGCAAATGCAGGTCAAGCCTGGTTTTAGGGAAAGCAACTGAGCAGATACTCCTGGTACAAACAGGGGTCCTGTGACTTGGAAAATCTCCAACAGCATGAAATGCAATCTGCACAACACAACAGGAGCAGTTCTTTGGGGGAGTTTTTCCTTGTATGCATTGAGGCTCTCAGGCTGGTGGTGCCAGGTAGGTTAGCCTATAGAACAGGTAGGCTGTTATGTTTTGCTAAAATCTGTTTTTCTGTGTATTGCTCTTCCTGATGATCAGTTAGATCTGGTTAGGCTCATTCTCTGTAGTATTCTCTGTAAGTCCTTGGAGACAGACTGTGATAAAGGACTATAGAAATAGCAAATTTGAAACTTGACCTTGACAGTCCCATTGTGTCAAAATGAATTCATCGCATGGTTAATTGATTTGTTTATTTGCTTTCTCATTCACGTATGTATATATGCATCAGTGTTTCCCCTACATGTATTCTAGCATGGCGGCCTGCCAAGGTAAGATCTTTACACACCGTGCTAAAAAGCCCTACAGGCTGTTTGAGTAAAGAGGCAGGTGAGATACACAGGCCGTGCGTTTCCTCATCCTCTCCTCAAATTCACCTCATCATCTTCAGTCAGACTGAGAGTCTGAGAAGCAGAGGGAGACTGAGGCCGACGTTAGCTAGCCATCTAGATCTAGACTCTAAAACTGAAGCCAGGATGACGAATAACATCAAGTGTAAAAAAGGGGAAATGCTTGGTAGAGCTATGAAAACCGATTTGTATCACCATTATTTTACCATTGTTTTCTGACTTGATAACACTGGTTTTGAAGTAAAATCTCTTTTTATAAAAGGATTGGTTTTGGAGGATGCCCCCAAACTCATCTACATGATGGCTTTGTGCTTCGTACCACCACAGTTAGAAAGAACATTATATAGGGGGAAACACTGGTATGCATGGAAACCATTTTTGCTATCTCATGATATTGAAATAATGAAATTGTGATCACAAGAAAACAAAGTTTTAATTAAGTCGGGATCACAAGATAACGGGATTAAAATAAAATAAAAAATAGCAGCCACGGCCGCTCTCTGTAATAAACACTACCAGTCAAGAGTTTTGACACACCACATTTTACTTTATTTTTACTATTTTCCACATTTTAGAATAATAGTAAAGACATCAAAACTTTTAAATAAGACAAATGGAATTATGCAGTGACCAAAAAAGTGTTAAACAAAACTATCTTATATTTTAGATTCTTTTAAAGTAGCCGCCCTTTGCCTTGATGGAAAGGCAAACCCTAAGCCTAACCCGGAAAGAAATTCATACATAGGCATCAACAACAAATTTCAAGCATTTAAGCAGAAGCCTTTAGATCAAAATGGCTTTAAGAGAATGAAAAACACAGTACATTCAATCGGGTGTGTCCAAACTTTTTATTATTTCCCAATAGTTTTTAAAGTCTTTCAAAAAACACAAAAAATACATGTAAAGAAACTGTCCTTCCACTGTAAGAGTTATGTTACATCTCTGCCCATGGCTGTCAGTGATGCATCTCTCTCGCTCCTGCCATCATCCCTGCGTCCATTAAAAGATAAATTTGCCTTTCCTCTTGCATGTACGAGCCCCCCTCCTTCCTCCCTCCTTCCTTCCCTCCCATCTTGCTACCCAAGCCTTTGAAAATGTGTTTTTGTGCCTCTCCATCCACACAGGGAGAATCAGGCTCTGGTAAACAGGGTGACAGCTGAGTGGTTTGAAAGGAAACAGACCCCTGGTTTTCAACACGAGCGATCTGAATGTGCGGGGCGAATGGAGCCTCTGTTGAAAGGACAGCCATGTTTAGTTGCCCAGTGTGACATGTGTGATATGACTGGCTACATTTTCCCTGGATTAAGTGTAATTAAAGGAGTGCTGCTTCCTCATTGGGAATGGCAGCTTCCTGATAAGACCCTGCCATCCCACAGATCACACTAGAAAATCAACTGTCACTCACGGCAAGCTTTCCCTGCGTTGTTATCTGAAATGACCAGGACTCCTTTAATAAGACTGATTGAGTTTTTTTGGGGAGGGAAATGCTTGTGCAATACAATTTCCAGTCCAAGTGGTGATGAATGTATTTCTGTTGGCCGTCGTGGAAAAGGATGGAGGTTGACGAAAAAGGAGAGTGGAAATGGAATGGCCAAAATATATAGTGTTGTGGTGGCTCCAATCCTATATGATCCCTCTAAGCACCGGCCTCCTTGGAGGAAGGAATAGGATAAAGACTGAGTCAGTCACCTATAACTGAGAAAGCCTAGAGAGACGCCTTTCTGTCCTCTGGGGAACTCCAGGTGAATAGACTCCTTCCTGTGGATGGATTAAACACCCAGAGCCGCTGTGATTAACAAGTCATTATCTATTAGATTAACTTTCAGCTGCTGAATATTTTAAATGCTATTATGAGGCTTTCTTTAGAGGACCTATGTGGAATTTAAAATTATCCTCATTATCACCCTTTGTGGATGATGTGTGAAAATTACCTACAGTATGGTGAGAATATAAAGCCTGCACATTGTGCACAGTATTTTCTGCCAATCAATATTACCCAAGCAGTACAAAATATCTAATACTAAAGTGTAGTGGATGATGAAGGTCTGTACCCCCACCCCTACTGACACTCAATGTAGACTGCGACTAATAAGCGGTAGGGAAACCTACCAGTCCAAAAGAAAAAGAGCTACATCTTCATCGCTCCTCATCGTCCCTTCTTATCTCTGAGGGCTTTTCATCTTGGAAAGGTGACACAGATGTTCGCTCTAGTTTTGGCTCAGACACAATCGTTTTCCCCCACATAGGTGCTTAGAACAGCAAATGCGAAACCTTTCATGAACTGGGTATTGGCTGAATCACTAATTTATGGTATCAATTGGTGATAGAGAGTAGCAAAACATTTATTTATATGAAAAGGTTACAGATTATTGCTTTAATGGAAAAATTAATCCCTCAGACACTTACGCTGTTAGATATCAGACAGTTGCTAGACATTCAGTGCCTTTCAAGAGTTATTTTGTGCTTAATTATTGTGATTTATGTTTTTTGGTGAACCCCCTGTTTTAGATGACTGAAACAGTTTCTGCTATCAAACTCCATTGGAGCTGAGCTGGAAATGTCAATGTGATGCAATATTGTCTACATTTGGCCAGTTATCCACAGAAATAAGAAAAATACACCGAACAACAAAATGGGCCAAAAATGCAGTAATGTGATTGCCAATAGCTGTTTTTTAGTGTTAAAGTGTTTTTTAGCGATTCTTTTTAAGGACAGTGGAGATGACGGCACATTTCCCCCCAGTAATCAATGATGCGTCTATGAACACAGTAGAGTTGTTCAAATTCCTGGGCAGCCACCGTCTGAAACGCCCTCAAATGAGATACGAACATCTCCAAACTAACCACAGTGGCTCAACACAGGATGTTCTTCCTGCTTCAACCTCTGCAGCTCACTGTGTCAATCCTGGCCCAATTCTACAGATGCATCATTAAAAGCATCGTCATCCATCACAGTCTGTTAGGGTCTGCCTCCTCCCACTCCAAGGTGAGGCTGCAGTGTGTCATTCCAGAGGCTGAGAGGGGTCGCCGGCTGCCGGCTGCCCTCCATCACAGACCGCATGACACCAGAGCAGGACACAGGCAAAGAAAATTGCCGTCAACTCTGCCGACCCAGAAAACCACCTGTTTGACGTCCTACCAAGATGATTCCAGCTGATTCCTGATTATCCGCCACTGCAACAATTTCTTCACCCTCCTCAAACGCCCTTGTGTCCTCTGGAGGCTGAAAAGTGAATTTCCCTATCATTCATTTTCTTATCATTTCCTCTCCAAGGAATACGTGCAAGAAGCACACACGATAGAACAGACAGACAGACAGACAGACAGACAGACAGACAGACAGACAGACAGACAGACAGATAGATAGATGAAAATGTGATTTAGGTGTGTTCCAACAGCTGGGATTAAGCAAAAAAATAGGCTTCCTGAATGTCAAAAATAACACATCCATGAGCAAAAAGGAAAGAATCTTTGAAGAGAAGAATAGTATTGGGCAAGTTGTTATTGTTCTCTAGTGTCAGCTAATATTGGACATATTTGATGCTTTCATCTGAAGACGAAAACAAAGATATTGGCAATATTCAAATTCAAAAACTTTAGGCCATACACCTACGATGGGCACTTCACTTATACACAGCAGGTTTGACATTTCTGGGAGTTTGCGGTGGACAGATATTTTATAGATAATATTTCAGGACGTCTAAAGCCACTTTTATACTGCTGTGCAATGGAAATGAATGCTTCTTCAGGCCGGTCATGCCAAGTCTACATCATTATTTATTCGGCATATGCGTTTCCATCACTGTTTATCGCAGAATTTCTTTAGCGACAAAAAAACATTTTCTGCTTCAAGTGAGTGTAAATACTTTTTTGTGATAGTGGGGAAATATTATCGAATTTTGCCAATTGCATTCAGCTTTTCCAACTTCGCAAAGAACCACTTGGATGGAAACCCAGCTCGAAAGATGGAGGGAGAGAGAGTTGGGAAGGAAAGGGGAATGAGAGAGAGAGAGAGAGAGAGAAAGAGAGAGAGAGATAGGGGTTATAATGGCAGGAGCCCAGCTTGGCATCCCTGCTTTGTGTAGTGCAGCAGAACCGGTCTGGCCTGAACCTCTGAAGAGCAGCCAGAGTCAGTTTGGCCTGGTGGAGGCCTATGAGGGCGCTGGGACAGAGGGCTGCCAACCGCACTAGAGGGCCCGGCTGTTACCGAGCCCTCGAGGCTATTGTGGCAAGTGAATGGTATCAGGGCGCCCGGTTCACCGGCCACCACATCTGGCACAGTGACCGATGGAAACAACAGTGTGTAAAAGCTGTTTACAAAGGCATTAAACCACTAAAAGTGCAGGTTTGGGTCATACAGATTCTGATTCTAAACTGCATCCACTGCAATGATGACTTAAAGGTTCCAGTGGTTTAGCTTCTGTATGCGTCAACTGCCTTCATGGAATGGTGTTTTGACTTTGATGGTACATCTCAGAGGATTAAACATCTCCCGGAGGATTGGGAGCGCTCCTTTCTCTTTAAATGTCTCCCCTGCCGGGCCCGGACCAACCAGACACATTATTGATCACAGGAGGTTCCCACCTCAGCTTGCAGCCTCATTTAGAGCAGCTTCATCGTTTCCAGGCGAAACACACAACAGCAGCCTCCTGCGGACTGAATCTAAGGCATGCTGCTCCCGTCACAGGAACCCTTTTCATGAGCTTTTCGCTGTGTATACCCCCAAGCTGAAACATTGTGTTCAGTGAAACACAAAAACGAATGACAACAAAGACGATTTCTCTTCATAGGTTTGGAATGACCTTAAGGAAATAACATTTGTGCCAACATTTTAAGGAGACGGACTTTATCTTATCATAATTCTTCTACTGGGGACAATCAAAAAAAAGAGATAAAGATCCAAAAAGATTACCCATTATTGATGGTACGGCCTCCTCTTGTTTTGTCAGCATCTTCAGGAGTTTCACGGGATTCAATCTATCTTCTACAATGCAGGGGACACAAACAATCTATTTCATCATCACAAAATAAAGATGTTTGGGTCCACAGTAAATCAATCTTTATTCTCTGTCTCTGATAAATCATATTGTACTGCCATTCCAATATTTGAGTCAAGTATCAAAATCCTAAGAATAGTAGCTTGTTGTAAGCAAATGGCAAGACAATTAGCCCTTTGTCTCTACTACCTGGTGCCAGACAGACCCCCCCGGTAAGTTTGGCGGTCACCTCTGGCCCACGTATGTAAAACACAAGAACTTGCAAGGTACATCATCAATAGCTGTTTTTTAACATTGTCGAGGTGTTTTAGGGTGGATTTAAAGGCATTACTGAAGGCATACTGAGAAGGATTTTGCTGCTTGTGGCTTGTAAACACAACTTTCAAAGTTGACCCCTCCTCCCTGCGGTTGCCAGAATGGTAAAAAACAGTAAAAAAAAAAAGTACAGCGAGGCGAAACGCCAAGCAGATAAGGCTCGTTCCAAAACGAGAGTGAATCTTCAATACCCGTTGGAAAGTATTGAAGGAGAAGATGGGGATGAAGAGCGACGCAGAGTTGGCCTGTTTTCTGTTGGACAGGTAGGTGCCGGTTAGCTTAGCTATCAGCTTTTCCACTACAATGAAGCTACGCTAACAGTAGCTAGCTGCCAGATCACGATACACACTAGCTTTAGAGTTCGGGACCGCAACTGCAGCCAGCGTGGCTTTTAGATATAAAAGGATTCAGCAGTGGTTTTGGTTGCAAGACTCACCTGCTACCAAAAGGTCGACGCCCAGAAATGTCCCGAACATTCAGAAATTTGAAAATTGTAGGGGAAAAATGAGTCTCACCCTTGTGGGTCAAAATGAATGAGCAAAGGTTCAAGAGTCTTCCGTGGATTCTTTATTCAGACATGTCTGGAGAGAAAACCTTAAGCACATACACTTCAGTAGGCTGCAGGATATTCTCTGACAAAGGGTAGAAAAGTCAGTTTCTTTATACACTTCAGTATGTATAGTTGCTTTGTTCATCCTTTTCTAAGAAATCAATATATGCCTAATGTAATATGCACGCTTCAAACTAGTCAAAACCAGTTCTACAATACACACTAACATAAAGTCTATTCTTACATGATTGTCTCTAACAATGAACACTAGTCTGAGGGCTAAACTTCTAATATCATGTGGAAGTCATACATGCACTCATGACAGCTGCATGACTTCTTCATCTGATCAGGACATGATCACATGAAGATCCTTTACTGAATACTCCACTATGATATTCAGGGCAAAGGACACAGTGTTCTATTTTATTTCCTACAAAATCCAGGCAGAAGGCAGCAGCCTCTCTGAAGACACACACACTGTCACACAGTACCAATGGGCCATAAGTCATGATTAAGTAGGATAATTTTTGGATGAGTTTATGCTATTTCAAGGGGGGAAATCCTGCTCAGTATGCTTTTAACACCATCAGCACCATTTAAGGGTTTGGCCTAGCAGAATATTTCAGTACTTTAGGAAGTTCCCCACTACAGGAGTACCAGTTCACAAGCAGATGACCTGGCTATTGTTGCACCGCATTGCACATTTAAAGGGGCATTAATTCATCTAAGATCTCTATCGACTTCTACTGGCAACCAGTAGGAATTGCAACAACATCGACAGAACTAATCTCCTCCTACATAAGTCTCTGAGACCCCAAGCAAACAATAAAGTCACATTTTCACTGAGAGGAGTAAGCTAGCTAATTAAAGCAGAGATACAATAGAAACATCTATTCAAAATGTAATGTAGTATACCATGCTGAATACTGGAATAATAACACTGCTTTGTCATTTGCTTTTTTGTCTTGGGAACAAGGTTTTTTAGCCTTTCTTGGACACTCATGGGAGTTTTTGTTCCGAAGCAGTTCGGGCCAGAGAGTGAGTTTTGAAAGCCAGACATCTCAGCAGCTGGCCAAAGTAATTGTTGAGTCATTGGTATTGATCAAGAAGCCTATCAACCCCCTGCAGATATATTGCGGTCATTTTGTGCGATGGGGAAATGAATAAACGTACTTATCGGCAGGGGTTACATTGAGATTTGTGATGAGGGGGAGCATTGATTCGTCGGGGTTGGCAGGTGTGCACATGCATGTGTGAGGTGAGGCAGCAGCAGTGGGGCTCAATATTACGGTTTATAAATAGTGCAGTATATGTCAAGTCTTTAATGAGCTCTTGTGGAAGTGAAAGTATTAAACATTTTGAGTAAATACAATAATTATAAGTCACGGTTTGTTAATTTTATCATTCACATCACAATGTTCCAATATACAGTAGGAGCTATCTTTCCTCTGAAGGAGTTCAGTGTGGTTACAGCAGGAGTCTATACTCCCTTTAGCTTCAACAGTCTTTCAGCCATAATAAAGTTCATACAGTTAGTTTATGTGTTAGCTGGCTTGATTGAAAATACTAGAGTTGATGATAATGTGCGCAGTGCACCACTTCTGACCAGCATGCAAGTGTAGGAACTGTATGACGCAATGAATTTGAATATCCAGATTTTGAAAAATGTATGGCTAAAATAACAGGTGTCTTTTCTAACGGTTAATACAAATTGGCTACACTCTTTTAGAGGGTCTATGTGTAACTTCTGGTCCAATGCTGGCCTCTATCGTTCAGCGTTGTCATGACAACACTCTGCCCTCCGTAGAGCGAGACCATGATCAGCATGGTGGGCAGGTTGGACTGTTTCACAATCAACAACAATGAACCTTTTATCATGTTTTAGTTAGCACTTTTTTTTTTTTTTTTCTCAATGGACGCTTGCTGTGATCAGGATCCTGACATCACCAGGATCCTGCTGTCTGTGGGTTTTTGGAACATATTGAAGGTAAAGAGGTAAGTATTTTGTGTGTGAAGTAACTCCACTTCCCCGACGCATAAATGGGCCGGTCCGTTAAAATTCAAGCTGTTTGGAGGATTATATGCCGAATTAACACACCCTAGCGAGTAGTAATTAAGTCTGAAATAATATATTCTTCCCGTTAAACACGGCAAAAACAAATTGCCAGATTTTTGAACAGACCTTGAACAACAAAAACACAGAGCCTCGGCCCATTCCTGTGTTTTTGAATGCAGAAAACTCCGGCTGTTCACTTTGTTTCACTCACTACCATTCAGGAACCTCTGCTGATATTTACTAGTCATATAATGCTTCAGTAAAGCAGCAGAAATATTACCCATTTAACCTTTAACATACCTAGGTAAAACATTTATAAAGTGGGCTCAGCTCCACCTGATGATGTTTGGAAACCTGTGTATGTGCGGCGGTGTAACTCCTGCTTATCGCCCCTGTTAAGCTGAACCATGACATTCCCAACACGTGTGAGGCATCATGTTTACGTTCGGGACCAAATGTGTGCTCGCTGTTCCATTTCTGCTTGCCGTGTGATTGACGCCTGCAGCATAACAAGCAGAGGGGATAATTATCCATGCAGGGAGCAGTTGGGTTTCAACCCCACCACCCCCATGGGTTCCTACAGAGCAGAACCAAAGTACAGACCCTCTGCAGTAATGATGACAAAAACAACAGAACTTGCAGCAGCAACACAGTGCAATAACCATACCAGCAAGAGTGTGTGTACTCTTAAAATAGTAATGTGTGACATTTTCCTATCAATAAATATCAGTTTTGCTACTCTCTATCTCTCTATCTGATTGACATAACATAAAAGTGATTCAACCTATAGTCAGTTCATGAAATCTTTTACATTTGTCTGTTCTAAACGGCCGGTGTCTGGTAGGTGTTTCCCAGGAAAAATCCTCTGCCACACAGGAAGTGATGTGTTTTATGTTTCCTGCTTGTTTGGAATAAATTGAAGAAGAAGAACTGGGTAGTTAGCATGAGCAGCAATAGCCACCATGGCTGAACAGACAAAGAAAAGAGCGCCACCTACAGAAACTCAAACTGCAGCAACAGAAAATCCAAGGAAAAAGACATCACAGTACCGCCCACACTGCTTGATTGGCAGGTGATCTGTGGGAAGTGCAGTGCAGAAACACCACAGCAACGCTGAGCAACAAAGATGGAGACTAAATAAAAAAACAAGAATCTCAGGGATTACCACTTTAAACAGACACCCACATTAGTATTGCTAAACTGACAGGGGCAGGTCAGCTGTCTGTCCTGCTGGAATAAGGGCTTTGTCCATGCAATAATTACCTTACTCTGATATCAGGACATAATCATAACACAATATATGTTTATTTTAATATTATACTGTGCCAATACAAACTTCAATCTTTTAGCCAGTGTTGCAGGTAATGAGAGTACGAGTTTATTATTGATGTATGTCAAGCCGGCAGCCTCTTGAGATACTGACATTTTCCAGCCCGGGGCCTCAGAGAGACAGAGCCGCTGCGCACGGATCAATACAAGTCATTTCCATTACTCTAATGAGAGCTCAAAATGATGCACTGATTTGGTATTTTAACACCTGCAAATTGTGATAATGCATGTGCTATGTCCCCTGTGGTGGCATTGAATTAAAATTAGTTTAGGAGGACCAATAATCACAGTTGCGGACTATGAAATATGATATCATGATCAAGTCGAGCTTATTTATAGAGCGCTTTTAACAAACATGTTAAGGGACACAAAAACAGAGAATGAAAACTAGACAGAACGTACACACACACACACAACACAAATTCCAAGTAAAGTCCTTTGAGACGGGCATGTGCTAAAGGGCTGCAGAAATAAACAAACTGGATCACATGGGAGCACCGGACATGCCTGCCTGCAGCTCTCTTGCCCCGGCAGACACTCTACAGCCGACTACAGTCTGGCCAGAGGTCTGCTGCTGGTCAACGACAGCGCTACCAGGACCACATCAAGGAGCTCCTGAAGAGGTGCAACATGACTCCTTCGGACCTGGAAAGGACTGCAGCAGACCGAACCAGCTGACTCTCACGGTCCTGCTCCACTACAGCCAGGAGTCAGGCGTCGCCATCGGCCGTCAGCCATCACAGGAATGATTCCTTTAAGATGCTCCACTGCTCGCGTTGTGTTCAAGTTGTGTCCGATGGCTGCGTCCAAGCTAAAAAAAAAAAATCGCAGAGGTTCAATTCTCGATGGCTGACGCACGCGTTCTCCCTCATTGAAGTAAAGAGAAATAAAGTTGATATTGGTTGTTTTCTGGTGTATGTTCTTCCCACTGTCAAAAGTCAAAACGTCACGCGCCCCGTGGAGCAGGGAGAAGGTCAGATTGGTGCAACGCTGATGGCAACATGATGCGACGCTGGTAGTGGAGCTCAAGCGTCAGGCACCTCTCACCTGGAGGAGAACACTTTCCCTGAGACGTGTGGAAAGACGCAAACGACAAGCCTACACGGCAAATACTGATCCAACACACACCTGCCCCACATGTGGAAAAGCGTGTGGTTCTAGAACAGGTCTACACAGCCACATGAGGAGGCATGACTGCACCAAGCGCTGAAAACCCCTGGGAGAAATGAAGCCATCATTGATAACCATGGACTGCCTTAAGCAACCAGGTCGGTCCGCAGGAGAAGTGAATGAATGGCAGACTGCAGCTGAGATTAAAGTAGACTGGAGCCTGTGCTGAATAAATGGGTCTTCAATCTGATTTAAATACTGAGACAGTGTCTGATTCCCAGCGGTTTTCCTTCAAATGGTTTCACAAGGGTCCCGCATCCTGTGAGCGGAGACTACAGGGACTAAAGTAAATCAGTGGCACATAGGGCGCAAGACCATGTAATGCTTTTTAAAGGTAACACTGGAAAAGAATAGATGGAATCTATTATTTTCCAGTGTTACCTGCCCATTCCATGCACCTTGTCAGTAGGTGAAGATGTGCCAGAATTCCTTTTCATCTTCATGCTTTTTAAAGGTCCCATATTATTCAGCTTTCGTGATTATTTCATGACGTTTTGTAAATAAATGTTTAGTTAAAAGTTAAATTGAATGAATTTGAAGACCAACTCCTCACAGTACTGGACCCTGATTAGCCGACCACACCAGCTCCTCTAATCCAGGTAAACCTGGGCCACGTTCAAAGCTTGCACCATTTTGCTATGATGCAAAACGTTTTGCTGGTTGAACGATGTGTTCACTCCCAACGGTGTGAAACATTTTGCATTCTGAGGTGCGTTTCATCCCGTTTGGAGGGTGTGTGGGGCTCTAACCCCGAAGCAGCAGTGACACATAAACATATTCACAGCCAATTGGAAACAGTCACATTTATTGCACAAGTGCTTTGCCTGCGGCCCATTTATGCAGCAATTGAGGACATAAAGTAATAATTTTAAATAAGTAATTTTATCTAGCATAAATGATTGTAAATATTTCTTCTCAGCTGCCATAATAAAAACCTGTAACAAACACTTTGCAGCAGGACGTTCAACGCACTACCGTCTCCTTTTAAACTTCCTGTTTGCTATATGTCAGGGCTGTTGAACGTGACCCAGCTGAATGGAGGCTTTTCAGTTCAAATGCTGCAAACTGGCCTGATTGGAAGGATTTCAGTGATTGTTTAGTGAGGGGAGCCAATCAGGACCAAGTCCAGTTGTGATGCGTTTCCTGGAGTTGGTCTGAAGCAGCCTGGAAAAAAGTATGGATGTTTGAAAATACAATAACCTAAAATTGAACCACTCAAACTTTAACAATGTCTACATTTCAGGGATGCAAACTCATGGAGAGTGAAAAAGGTGACAGATACCAGGGCAGACACAAAACCACTCAGAAATCATTCACTTAAGTGCCCTATTTTGGGATCAAAAAGGTGACCGTCACCTAAAAGTGACTAGTTTGCATCCCTGACATTTAAACAACATATGTGAACATATACTGTATGCATATAAATAGAGGCAAAGTTTAATTCCTACAGTCGGCGACCTTTAAGTTAGAAGTAGAACTCAATAGGGAGCCGATGAAGAGAGACAGAGACTGAGATAATATGTTCCTGTTTCCTGGTTACAGAAGAACTCAGGCTCCAGATGTAATGATATGACTTGATATGATGTGATATGATTAAACATGTCTTTTATAAATTGACCTTTTGCTTAAAAAGCAGGAGGAAAACTGGATAATGGTGTTTTACAGAGCAAGGTCATGAAAAGAATTTGTTTTCGCTGGTTTTTCATTCTAATCTCTTTTTAGTAAACATTCCATGACTGGAAAAAAAACTACCAATGTTTGATAAGCTGGAAATATAAAATTGTATTATACATTTCTGCCAGTGTGTAGCGGAGTGACAGCAGCACAAATTGCATGTCCATCATGGGTTTTCAAAGAGATTACCTGTTTTCAAGTGTTAAGAGAGGGTAATTCTCCTCACCAAATTCTGTTTATTGCAATTCTACAGGCTTCTGTAACAAAGAACCAATTTCTTCTCAATACGTTAAGGCAACAGCTCTCACATTCCCATGTCTAAGCCAAATGGCTGACAAATTACAACGCTGTAAGTGGGCACGTTGGCCTCGTTCAAGTGGAAAAGAGAAATGCCAGCATTCTGGTCACATCAGCTGTACAGGCAAACTGCAGGTTAGTCAGACACCGAACAGACAAGGAACACTGTCCATTTAGCACCGGCTCTTTATTGCAACCCTAAGGACAAACACAGGCACCTGTAGTTTACTGATTAAGATAAACCATTCAGTGACCTTCAATCTATCCCACAAGTCGGAGCGAAGAAGAGAGAGGGAGCGAGGACAGGGTTGAAGGAATGACATTTCTCATCAGCAGAAACAAAACACACATTAAGAGTAGACGGAGGGCAGCCAGCAAAGCCCCGAGCTCCGTCCACTTCCTCCAAATGGACCGAGGAGGACTTCCACACACACTTGAAACCCCGCGCTGAAAAAAGGCTACAGTGATTACCATTTCCCATTTCAGCCATCAGCAAGGCTCTCACAGATAAGCAGTGGGAATCTGATGTGGCCAGGTCTGATCTTGAGGCAAAATTCAATCAAATCTCAGTAGTAAACATCTGTACAACCCTACAGTTGGATATTAGCATTTGTATTGTGCGGCTCCGTTGTTGACCAAAGCTGCTGTGCCTTATCTGTGAATGCAGGCTTGTCAGGTCTACACCTTGCAGTGAGTGGCTGGTACTGCTTCCCATTCAGGCTTGCAGCGCTGGGAGCGCACACCGGCCTGGTTGGGAGCTCCAATCTCAGACCAAAGGGAAAGCAGCATCCCCTCCAGTCTTCTACCCCAGCACACACACACACACAAACACACGCAGACTCACCTCCAACAGCTGCCACAAATACAGAGAGAAACACATTTCGCTCCAAGCTAGTCAACCCCACCGCTAACTGAACATGTTCAAACCCTTCGGCCTGGACAACAGAAAAATCAATAGTTCAAACACATGTTTAATAGGTTAGATGTTGTTGTACTACTTCAAACTTTTTCTGTAATAATTTAAAAGTCTTTGAAACTCAATATTCAAGGATAAAATAACTGATGTTGGCTTAAAAGTGAAAACAGCTGACATGTTTTATGCTGTTAGAAATGGATTCAGGCATCCTCTTTAATTTTCCCTTAACAAATCAGAAACCCAACTTCAACCTTGTGATTCTTTTCTCATAACAAGAAAAGATCTCGATACAACAAGAAAAGATCTCGTTATTATGAGAAAACTTGCCAATTGGTTTTTATCAAGATTAATTCAACCGTTAGTATCCAGACTACTAAGCCTCCTCATTGACGACATTATTGACCTGCTGACTGAAAGCAGCAGCCGCCACACTTCTATGGTTTCATCAAACATGAAAATGTCTTGAGGGAAACTGCAGGAAGAAAGATCATAAATACTGACTACAGGTGAATAGATGATTTTTGGTGCAACACTGCAGGCCACAATAACTGCCTGATTGGAGGAGATCTTATCTGACCGGACAGTCTGATCAACAAAGGTAAGGCTGTCTGAAAGTGAAAACAGCTGTTGAAATAATTAAAGTTGAAACGGTGGAAACATTTTTTGGGAACTGTGACCCTGGGATCTGATTCAAACTCTAAGAGAACATGTCTCTTTAATGAGCACGTTTTACCGCTTTCACCAGCACACTTGAAGATGGATACCACAGCGTAAGCTATGCTAATGTCTTTGTTTCAGTTTCTGTCCACTGGAGGGCAATTTCATAAAGCATTGCGAAAGTGATGAGGCCATTATTCAGTTTGAGAGTACTTGAAATGTCAAAGAAGAACATAACCTGTGTAATGACAGTACAAATCAGGTTCAGCATAACCTTGACTGATAGCAGTATAAAACAAGCCATTGAGCAGGGCTGGGACTGCAGAGTGCTGTTGAATAGGTAATAGCCCTGTACAGCGGGCAGCCGGGACCTCTGATTAAAGACAGCGGCTACAGATGATCTGCCACTGTTTACTATAGTGATGCGAGTCAAAGTTTGTCTCTTTGAAGTTGCTTCAGTGAAGTGCTGAACAAAAACGCTGCCGAACAAACAAAAACGGCATGAGCTGAATGCAAGGAGTAAACCAGCATTTGTGAGTCAGATTCACATCAGGGAGAGAGAGAGACATGCCTGTATTACCGACCGGGCATGCAGGGCACATAGAGTTAAGCTGTCCAAGTAGTCCATTTTGTCCAACAATGTCTGATAGGAAATAATTGCAATATTTGTGTCTCCTTTTTCTTTATGAGCAGTGCATTTAGTGAGTATCATCCAGCTAAGATGCAGAGCACTAATTATATACTGGTGGGGCAGGGGGGTCTAGGTACAGACAGTCAAACCTTTTCAATAAATTTCAACATTTAACTGTTTTTTTTGGTCCTTCATTCTCGCCACCTATCACCTCGCCTCCTTAAAGCCACAACCTGCAATCCCACCACCTAAAACTAGGAACTAAAGCTTGCCTTGGGGTTGGACGAATGTTATCACTCTCAAATTGAATGATTGAGCTCTAGATAGAAGGAATGGCAGTTTGTAATAGCTAAAAGCAAATTACCTCAGGGAATCAAATCAAAGCAAAGTCAGTCCAGGAAAATACACAAAAAACAATAGAAATGTGCCATTGTTCATGGG
Organism: Centroberyx gerrardi; assembly: GCF_048128805.1. NCBI lineage: Eukaryota > Metazoa > Chordata > Actinopteri > Beryciformes > Berycidae > Centroberyx > Centroberyx gerrardi. The sequence goes on from NC_135997.1 coordinate 1,913,666, forward strand.
CCTCTTCTGTGTGCACTCCTGCTGCAATTATGGGATGAATGATTACAAACTAGCGTAATCAACACGCTGAATTAATTAACTAATCCTCCTCAATCACTTGGAAGCCAAATGAACACAACAAAAACTTCAGAGTTCCCAAATTGCTATTAAATGTGGAGTGGGGCGGCGTCCCGACATGTATGAGTCATGGCAGGTAATTCCAGCGGCTCATTGTTTGTTTGACAGCAGCACGCTCCCTCCAACTGCTTCTCTGATAATGGTGTTTATGTACTTTGGCTCCACAAGGCAAAGCAATGTGTCCATGCTAACAATAGAGGCACTGGACAGAGGCAGCCAGTGAAATGGCACCGATTCATCCCCAGTGAAAAATCAACAGCATTCACCACAATGATAATCAGACAAACAATAACCCTCTTATCCTAATTATGAGCAACCTAAACAGGATAGCTGGAATATACCATTATTTGCAAGGACACACGGCCACGTATACACCTTAGCCCAGTGTGTAATGTTTTTTATGGTGTGGATAAAGTCAGTTTCCATGGTAATATTCAGAGGGGTTTGTTCATTCATGTATGCAGGGATATTTGTGGGTGAGATTTGTGTAACAATTTATCCATAACCAGGATAGGAGATTACAGAAGTGCACTGCATTCATTTTGAACAAAGAATCATTATGTTTTCTTGTTATAACAAGATTTGTTTCTCGTATCTTTTCTTGTTATAAGGAGAATAGGATCACAAGTTTGAAGTTGGTTTCTGATTCATGAATTCATGGCGTCTCATTCGCTAAGTTAAGGGAAAACTAAGCAGGAGATCTAAATTTGTTTCTAACGGCATAAAACATCAGTACACACATTTTTCACTTCACCGGTGTGAAATCTATACCTTTTTGGTTTTCGTACTACACACCTGTCACCCAAAGATCTTTAGGTGTGCAAAAATGGATTGTTTCTTAACATCCTACAGTTAAATTAAGTAATATATCAATAACTACAGTAGTCACCATAAACATATCATATATCATATATAATTCTGTGGGTTAAATAGTTTTAGTCCATGATACTGGAAAGCGTGTATAACTACAAGCTGATATTTTAAAAACAATTGTTTCTAGCCTGGACTGCTATTTCTTTGACATAGAAATAGCAGTTCAATATGTTAAATATTATCAATACTACTGTTTTGAAGGCAGTATATTATGGTGTAAAATGTGCTGTGCCCTCTGCTGTAAGTTTGTCATATCATATTGATAAATCATTTTGGGCCACCAATATGATAGATATCCTACAGGCTAAAGGGAAACTCAGGCACTGCACTTGTGCAGATTTCATGCTGTTCTGGACAGCTGGAAACCTGGATTTTTATTCACTCATTAACACTTTGTCAAAGTCATGCCATAGTGTTATGCTCACAATTGGAAAAAAAGAAAAAAGTGTGAGACATCATATCCAGGTTTGAATCCTTTTGGGATGTCCTGGGTTATAAATCAGTTGCTGTATCAGTAGCACAAATAATTTCAGAATTCTGGACAGAAAACACTAATAAGATCAGGGTGACTGAATGGTGTTAAAATATATTAATATACACAGGTGAAAAGCAAAATGTGTGAACTATCATGGTTTATGGGGTTAGAAATGGATTCAGGTTTCCCCTTTAATTTTCAAAAAACAACTTCAACCTTGTGATCCTTTCCTCACAACAAGAAAAGATCTCAGTACAACAAGAAAAGATCTCCTTATTATGAAAACTTGCTGATTGGTTTTATCAAGGTGAATTCAACCCTCAGCTAATATCCAGAATACTAAGCACATGTAAGCCTCCTCATTGATGACATTATTGACCTGCTGACTGAAAGCAGTCGCCGCACGTCCATGGTTTCATCAAACATGAAAATGTCTTGAGGGAAACTGCAGGAAGAAAGATCATAAGTACCAACTACAGCTTAATAGATGATTTTTGGTGCAATGCAGAACTAAATGTTGTAGCCACAATAACTGCCTGATTAGAGGAGATTTTGTTTAACTGAACAAGGTTGTCTGGGAAATAGAGGATGAAAATTTTAATAATAATTTTATCAGTACAGCACTTTTTCCCACGGCGCAGCCGAGGGCATCAAGAGGCGTATTCAGGTCAGTCAGTCATCAACGCTCCGTCTGATGGTCTTCGGCTGCGAGATGCAGTGTTTCCCAACATAGGCTCATGTGTGGCTCTGCCACAAAATCAAAAGTTGGTCAATTGGTAGAAGTTGATCTAAATCAATCTCTAATGCGCCTAATATACGTTTGTCATTTGGCGATGCACAGACAGCAGACCAGCAGCATTGTCCTCAATCTGACAGAGTCTCCTGTGAAGACAAAAATGAACCTTAAAATTCTACAGTTTACTCCAAACCTTTTTTTTTTTTTAAGATCTTTTTTTGCTGGGGATGACATGCAGCAAAGGGCATGGGCTGGATTTGAACCCATGTCGATGTGATTAGGACTTAGCCTTAATGGTACAAGCTGTACCGGTTGAGCCAACATAACTCGATTTTTTTAACTAGAGATTTATAACACTGTTCAACACTTAGAAAGTTATCATGAGTGCATTCAGAGACTTAATTGCATACTGCCCCTGATCACCAGTTGTATTCCACTGACACACCGCTCTCACTGTAGGTAAGGACAAGTAATTAATCCTCAACAACCACCGCCACAAGTAAATTGTCAACCTGTGGGAAACACTGTGGCCTCTCGTCTCGTCACAGTGTGGCACTTCACCTATAGACGTCTTCTGCTGCCCTGCAAACCTTAATAGAGAGCCTAAGTCCCTCCCCTTCCGCTGTCCCCCATGGGACCTTATTTCGGAAAAAATATGTACGGTAGTCAACGGCGAGAGACAAATAATTGTTTGATCCCGACTGCGACTTTCTTGACTTGCAAAATTATCATTTAAATTGACAAAACATCATATGTGTAATTCATGGCACAATTCAAACGGGAGCAAACAATTATTTGTCTCTCGCCGTTGACTACCGTACATATTTTTTCCGAAATAAGGTCCCATGGTGGTCCACCGGAAGGGGAGGGACTTAGGCTCTCTATGGGAGGTAATGTTATTACCTTGTGGTATTTAAGTAACATTAGTGGAATTAGGTAATTTAACTGATAACTGTGTCACGCTATGCTTCAATGCACTGCACTGAATTGAACACATGCTGTGGGCCTGTACAGGGTCTGTGCTTGTTTCACAGTTTAAGAGCCATAAATGAGGCTACACAAGCAAAGAAGAGGATAACTGCAAAATCATCACCATTAGGCTTGAAGTGGGATACAGACCCTGGTTAGGTTAAATGCGCACTCTGACTTTACACACATGATTAACATCTGTGGCATTTTTGACAAGGAAATGAAAGATAATATCAGCTTGTTAACTAGTTGACCACAGTATCTGGTCAGCTAACCATCACTGTCTTGTTGTTAACACATCTGATTTGAGCACTAGCAAATGTATCAAGTAGAAGCTAGTGTTAGCGGTGGCTAGTAGTCACATGTTAACACAATGGTTGCTTTACTAAATTAGCCTAGTTAAGTCAGCTGACTCTTCTCAAAGCTACAAGTGTTTTGGAGTAGAGACTAGATAAAGACAAGACAGTTTACTGTGTCACAGTAACATTTGGAAACAAATCCACCTTATCACACTATTCACTTTTACTTAGAACATTGCTGAACTGACCTTCACCCACACCACAATAATTGTGGTGTCTCTCTTTTTGGAGCCTGGTTGTTATACATTTAGCCTTTACTTGCACACGGCTAATTCTCCAATAGACCTCCATGATGGCACCAGACATGGTTGATAGGACATTTGCGACGCCTCTATAAGAGGAGGCAAAAGGTCTTCCAGGTAGCTTTTGGGGAATAAATGGCAGAGATGAGAACTGCATCTCATATCGATGATGCATGCAGTAATTTCAGGCAGAGTCTAGCAGGACTGACGCCTTGTCCATTTCGCTCCAGCGGTCCAGGCTGCTGGTGAGGCTCAGCCAGCAGGCCGGCAGTAAGCCTTGTCGGAGGCCTTTGAGTTGCTGAGTGTTGACAAGACCAATCAATAGCAGCCGCTGACTTCTCCCGGGCTTCTCCCAGGATTAGGAAGTGTTTCCCAAGCCAGAGGGAGGAGGAACTGCTTTCTCATCATTGGATGCCTAAAAAAATAATGTAGCGCACCCTGGGGGATGGCCCCACTCTTTGTAATGTATTAAATGCCAGTATGTATGAAGTGCTTTGGGTCTCAAATAAACATTCCGCTGACAGTTGAATTTTGCAGTAGACTCTGGATGGTCAAGTGCTGAAAGGATTGACAAATGTGTGATAAAACTGCAGGGACGACTCTGCAATATCTGTCTTCTCATCCATCTCCTCCATATGGATAAGACTGAAATACTTCAACATTTCAGTATTCTTTGTGGCAGCTAGACTTTCTGAACATGCGCTCAGGATCAAAAGGTACTCTTAACATTCATAACTGTGCACTCACAGTGGACAATCCATCATAATCATGAGTGCATACTGTACATAGCTCAGTGGGCACAGCAGTCTCTTTCTATCTCAGCTGCTGACATTCAAACAAAGCTCCGGCTCCTCCACTCCTCTGCAGGATCCCAATGAAAAACAACAGCAAATGAATCACAGGCAACAGCAGCCCACTTTGCTCCCTTCACAGCATATAAAATGTCAATGCGCACAACAATCCCTTACAATGATGGATGGGACTGAGTCGCTGCTCTGTTCAGAACACAAAGCCTACGCATTTCACACTTCCTTGTAAATGTCATAAACAGGTTTCATAAACAGATGTGGTTTCAGTGTTTAAAAGATCACCCGAGCTGCAGCACAGTAACTCCTGTGTAGCTAGCTGGCCAAAATGCAACCAAAAAACCCACTCACTGGAAGATAAAGAAATCTCATGAGTTGCACATGGTTTTGTTATTTTAGATGCAAATGTCCAAACACAGACACAACCCTTTTATTCCAGATTAAACACCTAGGAGGTGCTGACAGTTGCTTCTTTTTTTGAATTTTGAAAGTATTTGTAACTTGTAAGTGACAAATCAGAATCATTTAATTCTGTTTGGTAAAATGAATACACAAGGACAATTTCCACTCATCGGCCATCAACAGCTGATCAGATTTCCCTACCGATGTGATTTTGTTATACTTCATAATTGTTGAAAATGTCTATCTTCCATATGATTTGGGAGTGTCCAGAGGTTGCAGAATTTTGGGAGATGGTCGCTTCCAATCTCTCTACGCTGTTGTCTGTGACTATACCCCCCTCTCCTTCTGTCTTGATCCTCAATGATCTTTCCCTACTACACCTCCCACAAACTAAGAAACGCATTTTGTTTGCTGGCCTGACGGCAGCTAAGAAAATGATTGCCACATTCACTTTCATTTAGGCAATGGGTTTTAAGTTTTTTGGATGTTGTCTATTTGGAACTCTCTACGGCCCATATTCACGGTGCTAAGGAGGCACCGTTAATATTAATGTTAATTCATGGATTTCCATCTCTGTTGATCTTGAAAACCTTTTGAGTTGAGTGTCTGCTATTTCAATTGTACTTTACTGATGTCCCTTGGTCTCTGGTGTGGGCGGGTGGGTTTATTACCTCCGCCAAGGAGGTTATGTTTTCGGTGCCGTTTGTTTATTTGTTTGTTTGTCTGTCTGTTTGTTTGTCAGCAGGATTACGGAAAAACTACTGGCCCGATTTTCATGAAACTTGGTGGAAGGGTGTAGCACGGGCCAAGGAGGAACCCATTAAATTTTGGAGTGGATCCGGATCCGACTCACGAACAAGCAATAATAGCACGAACCTTGGCGGAGGTCTGTGCTCTCCGAGTGCAATTCTAGTTTGTTATGTGTTTTATGTTTTATTTTGTTTTGGGTCCCGCCTTGTATTTGATGTCCCTGGTACCTAAGTATTTACACGGTAGTTGTAGTGCGGTCTTTGTGTAGGTATACTTTGTTGTACATATTATTTCCAACTGTGCATGTTGTGATCCTTGCATTAGCTTTGTAACTACACAAGCCTAGAACATTTAGGATCGTTTGTCTGCACATGTTTCAATCTTACAATGTACTTGTGTGGATGGGGTGTGTTTGCGTGGTTGTTGGGGGTGCTGGATGTAAGATGGGGCTTTGTTTTGTCTTTCTGTTTGGTTCTGGTGTGCTTTAAAAGAAAATAAATAAACATTTGATCACAAATTGTTGAAAATGTATTTTTATCTCCCTGCTGTTTTTAATATACTACATGTATGTAAATTGGTGTGTCATTTCAGTCTGTAAATGACTGCAAAGCACTAATAAAAACTATTACACCTACTACTCGAGACTCGATTCCAGTTCTCTCTACAACTTTAAGGGTTAGGGTTAAAAATGGTTGCATCCATTGTTGGGGTTGATGGTAAGCCCTGAAGTAATTTTTTTTTTCTTTATTTTCAATTAATGCTACCTAATTAGCACTTGCTGGCTAGCTATGTTAACTAACCAAAACAATGTAATGTCATGAAAGGAAAAACGGTACGCTCACACTTTGCACCCACAACTGGTGAATAAAGAGTTTTAATCCACATCTTTTAGCCTGCTGGAGGTTTGATGCCAAGCTAACACGGATGCAAAGCTAGTTGGTTCTGAGAATGCTAGCAACAAGTATGGTGATGAAATCTACAGAGTCTACAAAATCTACAAAGACTACAACGTTATATTTTATTGTTTCTTCAATGCCACCAAATAGTTTGTAATCAGTTGCTGCCATCATGCATTTATCCAGAGTCGTCATCAGCGCTGCGCACCGTCCCGCTGTTCAGCTGCTCCGGCCCACAGCACAAACTGTCTTTTGATTTCTGTTTCCCAAGGTCTTCCAGGTATTATTACTGCTGTGAAAGTACATTTCCTGAGTGCAATCACTGTAACATTGTAATGAACCCTTTGCTCTCAATTGCTACAAAATGTTTTTAATTAATTTAGTTTTTCTTTTTTTTTTGGTTGAGGTAGAAATCATAATTGGGAAATATTAGTTTTACACTGCAGGAAACTAAGTAGTCAGAATTCATAATGGGAAGAATCAGTGGTAGGCCCATTATGATATCAATACGTGTGTGTGTGTGCGTGTGTGTGTGTGTGTGTGTGCATGTACATAAGGGAGAAGCAGTGACAGTGGAGTGAGGTCAGGTCATAGACTTGTTCTATATGGAAGAGAGAAAGTGTGTGTGTGTGTGTGTGTGTGTGTGTGTGTGTATCTATAAATTATGTGAATTTATGTTATGAATAAGTTAAACTCTGTGTGCATTGATCTGAAGTTCAACTGTGGTCATTTGGGAACTGAAAAGACCTTGCATGGTGTTCACTCAAGCAGGCAGGTCTGTAAATCTATCAAAATTTGCATTTTTGGAAGGAATTCATTTTTTAAATCATTGTTTAAATCATTTTTGAATACTGCATTGTTTATTTACTAGCTTGTAACATTATGGGTTGTGCAACCACTAAAGTACAGCTGAGTAGACACAATGTAGCCTACTGCCACAAATCCTTTGAAACTTTGAAACACAAAATCAAACTTAATTTCATGATGTGATTGGCCTTTGTGATATAGCAGTTGCTCTGGTTTTTAAGAATCCATTAAAAGATGTAAAGTGCTGTTTTATCTAGCAGTCTATGAGAATGTTTACTAAAATGTCCTTATTTGACATTTAGGTGTTGCTGAAGCTCTTAAAGAAAGTCCGCAAGATTCTTGTTTCTTTTTCCATTTATTTTGGTGACATCTTTGGTGATAAGCGGTCAGTGCTGTGGTGTTTTGCACTGAACTTCCCAGAAATCTTCACAACAGTGTCACCAGTAGTTTGGCATCACTGGACTGACAGCAGCTGCCAAACAGACAATCATGAGCTGTCCTACTGAGACTAGTGAAGCAACTACAAATAACACAATGCCAGAATTTAAGACGGAGCCTAAGAGCCACCATGTCTACAGAGACATTATACATACACTATATAATATCTACATTGTATAAATATGTCAAACATGTTTTATAAAATGATGTGATAACTGTTTACATTATTACTGCAGATCTACAGTTGATAGCTGTAAGCAAATACTCAACCAATAACATTAAATTGACAAAAGACAACGACTGCTTACAGTAACATTAACACTGGACCTACATTAGCAACAGATCTAACAACCTGTACCTCAATGTCACTGGTCCAACATAATGTTACTTTGTGTAGACTGTGGTTAATTAATGACAGAGACTAGACTGTGGCTAATTAATGATAGAGACACCTACCAGTCAAAAAAAAAAAGAGCCACATCTCCATCGCTCCTTATTGTTCCTTCTCATCTTGGAGTGTTTTTCATCCTGGAAAGACGCCGATGTTACTGCATCAAACCCATTGCTGCAGTTTGAGTTTCTCTCTTCTTTGTCTGTTTAGTCATGGTGGCTATCGCTGCTCATGCTAACTACCCAGTTCTTCTTCTGTTGATTCCAAACAAACTGTAAAGGTAAAACGGATCACTTCCTGTGTTTTCCCAGGAAAGAGCTACCAGACACCGGCTGTTTAGAACAGACAGTGGAAAAGCTTTATGAACTGGATATAGGTTGGATCACTGTTGAGTTAGAAGAACTGGTGATAGAGAGTAGCAAAATGGAAACTGGATTATTACTTTACTCTATACATGTTAGTAAACCGTACTTATTTCCAACCAATATTCTACTTAACAAGTGTTTAACTTGACACCAGCATGTTTATATAACCACACAATTGTTTACATTCTGTTTTATTGCTTTATTGTTTTTATTGCTTATTTTATATTCTATTGATGTGCTTATATTGTATTTATCTTTTTTCCAATGTTGTGGAGAGATAAAACATCAAGGGGGTTATAGAAGCATTTCAATTCAAAATAAACAAGGGAAACAAACAAAAAAAACTATAATAAATCAAAGTGACAAATGGAAAACAGAAGGCAACGACAACAAAACACAGCAAAGGAAGGAAAATGGTATAACAACATGCTTATGTCAGGAAAATAAAATACATTAAAATACCCGATTCAAGAAATGGAAAGGAAGAGCGTGTGTGTGTGTGTGTGTGTGTGTCTGTGTGTGTCTGTGCATGTGTATTTTAGCGTCTTAATTAAAGTTTTTGAAAAATATCTTCTCAAGACCATTAGGATTCAGACACACATCTATTTGAGAAGAAAAGCCACGATGACGGCTGCATCTTAAACGCCAGATAACCCCAACAAAGAAAGTAAGCAAGGCTACTGAAAATGTGTTTAGACATGATATGAGGTGTTAAAATATGAGTTTTTGACTTAAAGGAATAGTTCAGTCATTATCTACTCACACCCTGTCAGTTGAAACTCCATTGAAGTTGGTAGGAAAACCAAACACACAGCGAGTTCGCCCCTGTATTTCCATCTCAGCCTTCTAACAGACTATTGAAGTTAATGGAGCCATCTTTGTACAGTGCCGAAAAATAAATAAATAAAATTAAATGTCCATCAAACTCCTCCAAACAGCTCATGCAGCATAATCCAAGTGTTTGTAGCCAAACGATTGAACTGTGGGTCCAAAAGTCCCAATATTTACCTCATTATCTCCTGGATTTTCTTCACTGACAAAGCTTTGCTGTAGAAAGTGCCAACAATCACCCTACTAGGGTTGTCAAAAGTATCGATACTTCGATAAGTATCGATACTAAAAATTTGAAACGGATACAATACTCATTTGCAACAGTATCGATACCAGCAGTGCTTTCTCTTAATGAAAAATCAAACATATTATTTCTCCACCTCCACTAGCCACACACACACACACACACCACTGCCCACAGCCCCTCCTCTCACTAGGAGCAGTCAGCTGGGTTGTTGCCTCAGTCAGCAAACGATGCTACAGAGTGGTGCCTGCCGACGAAGGGGGGGAACACGCCAAACTTGGCGAAGCACCTTAAGGACCGACATGCCAGTCTATATAAAGAATTTCTAGAGGTTAGCGAAAGCTCCCGTTTCAACATCACTGAAGCATTAAACATTTATCATAAACGTTAACATACCCCGCACATCATCCGTTTTAGTTTAGCTAGCAAACCAAACGTTAGCTACAGAGCTAGCTAACGTTATCAAGTAGGTTTACCAGATGCCCGGTTTTCGACCGGACTGTCCGGTTTTCAGATGCATTGTCCGGGCCCGGTCAGAAGGCTCGACCGGACGCTGAAATGTCCGATTAAAATCATTCTGTCAATAATAATCCTCTAACTCTAGCCCTGCTGATTTTTCCCTATCATTGGTGGGTATCTGTTGCTTCAACAAGCTAAAAGTGTTCTGATAGGCTGATGACTAGAGCAGGGTAATCTGCTGTGTAAGTGCAAAGTTTTGAATGAGTTTTATCGGGCCTACGTTATGGAGAAGCTGTCTGTCTGTCTGTCCGTCCATCTGTCTCGTTTGCACCGGGATTTCCCCCTGCGTTGTCGGATACTAAGGGACTAGTTTGGGTCTCTGTGTCTTTTGCTTAGTTGCTTACAGTCTATGCTGCAGAGGCCAGGAGGCAATATGATATTTCACATGCTTGTGCAGTATAAGCTCACTCCCCTCAGTAAAAAAGAGCAAATCATGACGGCGATCGACACCTGTCAATCAAAAATGTGTTGTTTGATCTCAGACAACTTTAAAATATTGTTTTCATGTTAAAATTATTTTAACATGAAAAAAAATATTTTTTTAAAAAAGATTGAAAATTATTTTTTTTCCCCCGTGGTATCAAAAATGGTATCGCATATCGATATTTTCCTGGGTATTGTATCGAAGTTAGAAATTCTAGTATCGTGACAACCCTACACCCTACATGTCTGTCTTCCACCAGAGCGCTGTCAGTGAGCGCTGTCAGTGAGGACAGTATAGGAGATAATGAGATAATGTTTGACTTTTGGACCCACAGTTTAATCGTTTGGCTACAAAACACTTTTTTTGGAGCTGTATAACGATGGCCTTGTTAACTTTAGTAGTTTGGTAGAAAGCTGAGATGGAACTACAGCGACTAACTTGCTGTGTGTTTCCTGGTCCTACCAACTTCAATGGAGAATAGATGTGACTCGGTTGTGATTAGATAATGACTCTATTTCCATTTTTGGGTGGACTACTCCTTTAAAGTCCCCATGAAATGAACTCCCATTACTTCTTTTACTTCCTGGAAAACAAAGTATCTTTCACAACCTCATGCTGCACTAGTAGGCGCAAATATACATTTCTAACTAATAAAACCATCAGATTTTTTGAACAGTCCCGCCCCTCCGCACCCCTCCCTTCAAATAAAACTGCCTCTCTCTCCCTGACTCATATTCCTTTAGACTTTTGAATGATCCCTCACTGCATTATGTCCCACCTGCATCATACCAAGGAAGTAAAGATGTCGTTTAACATTAACATTAAATGTGATGTGTAAATCTGTTTTTAGATTATTTTTTGGCCATTTTCGCCTTTATTTGACAGCGACAGTTCAAAGTAGAGAGAGACAGGAAAGATTGGGAGAGAGGATTCAAACCGAGGATGTTGCGGTTACACGGTACGCGCCTTAGACCACTGAGAACAAAGGATATAAGGTTCCAATATGATGAATAAATGTATTACAAAAAAAGGCATCCCTGCTTATTTCTCTGATGACTGATCAGAAACAGAAAATGAGGCATATGGCATGAAGTCCTGCTTCTCTCCTCAGCCGGACGCCTGCCTGCCTGTGGAGATTGGCGAGCCGCTCTGTCCTCTGTTTCAAAGATCTGATGTTCACCAGGGAGGAGGAAGGACGAGGCGGCGAAGGGACAGAGGGGATATAAAGAATTCACTGAGAGAGATTCCTGTGACACTGAAGCTTGTTTCTGGTCCCCGAGATTCAAAGTGGAGCGCAGAGACAATCTGTGAAAATCCCCTCACTCAGCTGCACACACTGTGGCTGCGCTTTATCAGCATAACTGCAGGATTCACTGACCTGGAGGGCATCGGTTCATGTCTCTCCACTTTTACCAAAAGTGACGGAGAATATCCGCAGTCTCATTTTCATCACATTTTCTCCAAGGCTTGGCCAGACAGTGAGTGAATATCATTCGTCGTACAGTTCATTAGTTGTTAGGATGTCTTGGGTGATATCTCAGACGCCACTGGTTTGATTTTGACGAAACAAACAAACAAATCAGTGTTTTAAAAATTACACTCATTGGCCTAATGGGGAGCTATGATTTAAGGTCAAACTTAAACTTAAATGTGATATCTCAGGGTGCGTTCAGTGCGCGAGTCCAATCAAACTCTGGAACATTTACTCTTTACTTTACTTCGCTTTGTTTAGGCAGGTGAGAACGATGCCATTTGAACTCGGGTGACACCAAATAATGGCACCGAAATGCCTGAAAATGTGAGTCTCAGTCCTCTAACAAGTGAACTGGAGTGAGGAGTGAGAGCGTTATCGTACCAAGTACAGGAACCAACCCCAAAACAAACAGTTTTATGTTGTTTATTGTTCGACTGTTGTTCCATATGGTTTTACAGGGACATGATGTTTACATGTGAGAGCTAACAGTTCCTCATGCTTGGAAAGAACAAAATTAAGTCTGGACTGATGCTCATATTCAGCTATTTCTTCATGTGTTCTTAACTGATATGAACACCAGAGAAGAAGAGACATCATACTGAGCTGAAGTTACAGGAACTGGAATCAGATTTGTTTGGACTTCCTCGCTGCCAAAATCTCTAACCTGGCAGGATCAGGTCACCAAAACTCTGTCCAATAAATTAGTTACTTGTGAGTCATGTGACTTTTGTTTACAAGCCCTGGTTTGCTTGTAATTGGGCAGTGTGAACCTAAACGAACCCAAAAATGCAGCAAAGTAAACTTTCCAACTGTGGTTTGGACAGTGGACTAAAGAAAATAAACCGTAGGAGTGATTGTGATTGAGGTTATTAAACAATCAATCAATTGCATCTCAGACACTAATGGTCCAATTTTGACAAAACTTTTGGCACTATGTTCTGGTGTTTAAAAAGTATACTGATTGAACTGAAAGGCCAAAAATTCTAACTTTGAAAGGCCATGACTGCTACATCATAGGTCCAATTCTGATCAATGTAAATAAAACAAAATGATCCATGTTGTTGCAGACTGGCCCAAGGTGTGCCTAAAGCATTCGCGGGGGGTCGATGTGTTTCACTCGTTTCATATTGTTGGCGTTTTGCTGTAAACTCAGCACTAGCTATCCTAACCTACAAATGGCCAGCTGATGATTATAACAGGAGCACAATTTGCAATTTTCTTCTGACATTTTTACCAGCAGGAAATTAAGAAAAATGTAGTGAGGTGACAGGGCACTGCCTATCATTCTGTATGAAATTAAAAAACAGAAACAGGTCTTTGAAAGTCTGTAAAAACTAATTTGCACAAAACAAGCACTGTCTGAGGGCATGTCACTGGCACAAAATAGAGGGTCTTGTATTGGCCAAGTATAGCTCTTGTATTCTGGAATGAACGGTGACCCGGGGTTACTCTCTCTTACACTGAGAGTCCGAGCAGCATTACTTAGCTTCACAAGATGCTATGGGGCTTTTTTCGAAGCTATAAACATTGAAGGCTGCCTGCCATGCTTAAGAAGTGGTCAGTGTGAAACTCACACAAAGGAAGTATTCAGCGCCTCCATACTTCCAACAACTCCTGTAGAAATGCCTGATGAATTAAAATGAGTAAAGCCAGAGGTAGCCATGACCTTTTGGAGATGTATGGACACACTACTAAGGCATTTATCATTTTCTAATTAAGTTATGTGACAAAACACATATCTTGTGTGCCCATAGTCTGTGGTGGAATGGGTCTCTATCAGTATGAAATTATTACAGATCCATGTTTAATTAATGAAAATATGACCCATGTGTCAGAGCTAATATATCAAAAGGAACATGCTATAGTCAGACTGTTCTCTGGCAACGGCTGAGAAAGAAAAGAAATTCATTTTTAACTTGAAAACATATTTATTACTAAAGGAGAAAGAGCTTATTTTTGGATTCAGTCATGTCTAAACATCACTAATTGAATTTCAAGTGAATGGGATGTATCTGATTTGCCCAATTAAAAACTCTTGGGATTTTTTTGTTTTGTTTTGTGAATATTTGTATTTTTGTGTGAAAATATACAGTATGTTAGGGGAAAGTAACACTGATAATTGGTTTCAAACTACACTGAACAAAAATATAAACGCAACACTTTTGGTTTTGCTCCCATTTTTCATGAGTGGAAATAAAAGATCTAAGACTTTTTCCTATGCACACAAAAGGCTTATTTCTCTCAAATTTGTTCACAAATTTGTTTAAATCCGTATTACTGCACATTTTAGAGTGGCCTTTTATTGTGACCAGCCCAAGGCACACCTGTGCAATAATCATGCTGTTTAATCAGCATCTTGATATGCCACACCTGGATGGATTATCTTGGCAAAGGAGAAGTGCTCACTAACACAGATTTAAACAAATTTGTGAACAAAATTTGAGAGAAATAAGCCTTTTGTGTGCATAGAAAAAGTCTTAGATCTTTTATTTCAACTCATGAAAAATGGGAGCAAAAACAAAAGTGTTGCGTTTATATTTTTGTTCAGTATAGAAAAAGCAACATATTGCTCTCCAAGTCAGTTCCGCCCTTTAATGAAAATCATTTATCCTCACAATCGAAAATCCTTTCTGTACTCTTATTTGGCCGAGTGGAACAAGGGTTGATTGAGCCCGTTATCGATCCAACCAAAGAATAAACTTGTTAAAACAATTCAGTGACCAATGATTACGGGTTCAGTCTTATAGCTGTGCCATATTTCTTACTTAACCCTGATAAGAATTCATTTGTTTTGAGCATTTCTCTGAGGTGAACGTTGGGGATGTTGGAGGAACAATATTCATATTTAAAACTGTGTGTCTTGTTGGCGGCTGAAGACTGCAGTAGCTGGATATATCAGGAATAATGATGACAGTTGTTGAAGGTGTTGGGTCTGGTCAGCAGTGTTGTCCACACCACTCTTCTTCTTTGCAAATCCCCAACAGCAGCGTCTGACGTAAATAACACCCACATCATGTACTGTATGCCTTCTGATGCCAGTTACAGTATTCAGATACTGACACTGCTGCTCTGGTGGATAATTCTGAGCCTTTTTAGTTCTATTATACATTCGTTATCACAGTACTGTTCTTTTACTACAAATCGCCCTGCGTGTGATCAAAACTCTTACTCAGCTTGTGTGAGCTGTCCTTGAAAGCAGGTTGCATGTGTCTTGCTGAAGAGTGAAGACACAAAAAACGAACACAAAAATCACTGAGCGTCTAGTCTCGTTAGACGCGGCATCGACAGTCTTCCTCGGGCCGTCTTGATTCGATAGCGGCTGCCATTTTTCACGAGCTGTTGTGGACGAACTGGGGATGACATCACCGCGCCGTTTGCTGTGTTTATTAAAACGAACAGATTGCCTGGCAGGGGCGGGCTTTTTATTGGCAAAGTTTTCAAAAGTTTGACACATATTCCCCCAAGCTTTACCCTGCCTGTGTTTCATAATCGACTCAATAATCCTATATACATTCATCATATTACAAGGCCTGCTGTAGAGACTGTACAGTCCTCCAGTTTAGATAAGGACACTGAGTCAACTCCAAGGACAATTAACACTCATATCTTCGATCTCAACTCTAATGTAAAGCCTGGAGCTGTTGTATCGACACTTCACTTCAGCCTGTATTGTGGAAGCATACATTATATATCATTACATCACTGATTTGAGGTTGGGTTATTATTGGCTAAAGGAGACAGTAGAGATTTAAACACTGTTGAAAATAGCTATTGGCAATGTGCCATCATTAAATGAGAAGTTACATGTGAATGAATTAGACGCTTAAGAGCTGATAGCAGAACCGTTTGTCCAGGAGATTATCTGCGTTTCAGTTCCGACCAATCAGGAACCGGTATATAACTAGGCATCAGTTCTCGACACCCAACTCCTGTTATGAGCGGAAATGTGACTTTTGCATGGAAATATACACTACCAGTCAAATGTTTGGACACACCTGATTGAATGTACTATGTTTTTCATTATCTTAAAGCCATTTTGATCTAAAGGCTTCTGCTTAAATGCTTGAAATTTGGTTCTTAGACAAATATAAATAGTGAAGTAGATGCCTATGTATGAATTTCTTTCCAAAGCCTTTGCCTTTCCATCAAAGCAATTATCAAACTATTACTAAACTAAAGAATTCTGATTTAACACTATTTAATAGTTTTGATGTCTTTACTATTATTCTAAAATGTGGAAAATAGTCAAAAATAAAGAAAAATGAGGTGTGCCCAAACGTTTGAGTGGTAGTGGAATATTTCTTATAGACTGTACTCAATGTAGGCAATATTAGGTCACTTACTGTTCATGAAGTGCACTAATGAGGGGAATCCAGGTAAAAGCCATTATCCCTTATTGATTTCCCTTATTAAATCAATCACAAAGGAGTTGTAGATACAGAAAACGTTACAGATACTTTGCAGGAGGATTTTTAAGCTTTGAGACAACTGAGATGTGGATTGTGCAGAAGGTGCTGTAACTCAATATCAGGAAGATGACCCTAATATTTTGTACATTTAGTGTGCAACACGGCCAATTTTGAATTTGCACGTCTTAAAATAGAGCTTGAAACCTGTGCCATCACATATCTAGTATCACTCCTTAGGCTTAACACAGAAACCTGTATAGTCTGT
This sequence comes from Centroberyx gerrardi, assembly GCF_048128805.1. Lineage (NCBI taxonomy): Eukaryota > Metazoa > Chordata > Actinopteri > Beryciformes > Berycidae > Centroberyx > Centroberyx gerrardi. The sequence continues at coordinate 1,930,458 of NC_135997.1, forward strand.
GACAATAGTGACGCTGGCTATAGACACTGGAAACAACAAGCGCTCTGATTTCATACCTCTGATGATCACACTGAACTCATAATTAACCCCAATCAGATGGGTAAGCGAATCAGAGGGAGAGTGGCTGTTAAATATTGAGAATGGCCTGGCGGGTCTGTTAATGCAGAGGTCAGATACCAGAGTCGACCGTTCATTCTCCATGCTGAGACACACAAGTGGCAGGTAATGGAAACTACAAAGTGCGGCAGAATCTCCTGCTAGGCTGTAATCACTAGCATTTTGCCATGCATGGAGAGTATAATTTAAACCTTTTCATAGTGGTCAGTATGCATAGGAACAGGGAGAACAGTAAAGTTGCAAAGACACCTGATAATTTAATACGGTGTGGTTTGGATGATAAAAAGCAGGAAAAAGGTACTGGATGCATAATGAATAATAGATAATCAGCCCTTGACAGAGGACTGTGACACTAATGGAGAATGCAATATTTGTGCACAAAGGTAAAAAGATCGAAACAAATGATTCATTTATCGCTATTGAGGTAAATGTGACAATATATTGTGATATGGATTTCAGGTCATATCGCTCAGCCTCAGTACAAATGTAACTTTATTCAATGCAGAATTCAGAAGCAGCATTACCAGCAGCAGCAGAAACAGACGGCGGTTCCCTAAGGTGATATCTGTAACTTGTAATGCAGCTCATGATCAGATGAAGCCAAGCTCTGATTAGACATAAAGGTCAAATCAGCCTTCATAAATGTGTCCTGAAGCTGTTTTGAAGGCTTATCACATATACTATATTACAAGGCGATTAGTCATCAATGGAAAATGTAACTTTTTCTCCAAAACTGCTGCACCACACTTCCTCAACCTACCACATTTTGCAAAGAAGTTGCAATATGGACGGAAAGTGGACCGATGGTATGGACTCTGATGTCCTGTTTTCCAGGTGTGAGCAGCAGCGTCACTGAAGAACCCAACTGGAACAAATTCTTTTTTGTTTTTTCAAGCAGAGACCAAGATGAGCGCTGGTTGCTGCAACACCACAGCAATGCATCCCTGTGGTGTCATGGCTAATTAGGGCTAATTAACCAGTAAAGGCATCTACCATTCATTCACTGATTAATGTAGGCTACTTTCTGTCTCATAAGTCTACATGAGCAGTCCACAATGTCTACTTCTCTAAAGAAAACTCCGCCCTAAAACACTTTAACACTGTTAAAAAAACAGCTATTGGTGATTCACTTTGCATTTCTGGGTCCATTTAGTTGTTTGGTGTATTTTTCTTCTTGGTGGATAACTGGCCAATCGTAGACGAGGTGACGTCACCTCCAGATGTTTCCAGCAGCTACAATGGAGTTTGATATGAGAAAATGTTTCAGGATGTAAAACATCAGCAGTAAATGTCAGGTTTTGGTGTCAGTCCCTCAGAATCAAAGAGCGAGGGCTTCTTTCTAGAGCCGCCATTTTGTCCGACATTGGAACATTGACGTTCAACTTTTGCCTTTAAGGTTATGGTTACGTTTAAGCAACTAAAACTATTTGATTAAAGTTAGGGTTAGGTTTTTGTCATAGTTAAATAAGAAAAGCTTGCACTGCACTGTAATGAAAAAATTCACTTAGAGTAGAAAATATCTTGAGTTGGGAATCCACACACACACACACACACACACACACACACACACACACACACACACACACACACACACACACACACACACACACGCCAACTTCCACACCCTTACTTTCCACCACGCCATTTCATCAGACTACTTCATGTTTCTAGTCGTGTCTCCTCCACCTAATCCCTTCATGGTGGGGAAACGCATTTCTCTCACTTTTCATACACGGAGCATTTATTTGCAGTTTAAGACATTGTGCTCATTTCACAAACTTTCAGGAGACCAGGCTGACAGTATGGACTCAAGAGTGTGTGTGTGTGTGTGTGTGTGTGTGTGTGTGCGCGCGTAACTGCGTGTGGGTGTGCATCTATGCCTGCGTGTGTATGTGTCTTCATGCATGTGCATGCCAGCAGTGTGTATCGGCGTGTGGAGAATGTGAAGGTGAGAGGAGGATGGGAGACGTCTCTCCTCACCGCTCTGCTCGCTTTAGATCAGTTGTGTGAATCACTGTCCTCCCCGCTGCAGCTCAGCTCCCAGCCCGGCTCCCGGCTTTGGAAACCAGGGGCTAACGCCATGCCAATTAGGCTGGTAATCTAGCTGACATTTGTGTTCGCTGCTCTGGAGCCCAGGCGGCATCAAGAGCTCAATTTCAGGGTGGGGGTGGGGGTGGGGGAGTGTGACAAAAGTGAAGGAATAGGAGAGCTGGTATTATCCTGATGTAGACCTCCATCATTGGGAGCTAGGAAAATGAAAAGAGACCGAGCAATGATGAAATCCAACAATAATATCACTGTCCCGGCTGACAGAAGTAGCGTTCTGATAGCGTTCGGTCCCCTGTGTAATTCCTGCTGATGACTCAAAAGCAGAAAACAGCAACACAATAGAGGGCTGATTTCTTGTTTTCGCCACTTGCTTTTTGTTCAATCACTGCACAGGGAATTTGGTTTTCAGAATTAATTTAGCAGGTTTGTGTGTAATGAAAGGGAGGCGAAGGAGGACGAACGAAACCTTAAGTGAGCAACAGATGACTTGTTCAGAGAAGGAACTGCTTGAGAAAGCTGAGGGGGAAGCACTGCAGAGAAAGATATTTCAAGGCAATTCATCGTCATGTTTGGTTAATTCATTATTGGACAAATGAGGGCTGTGCAAATCTGCTCTAATGGATTTTCAATTAACCCATATAACAAGTGCAGATGCAGCTTAGAGGTTTGGGAGTGGAACAGCTTTGAAAATACAACTTTTCACAAAGGGGCAGGACAATTTAAGTCCTTAAAAAAATAATTGGTATATAAACTTTGGGGAAAAGAACTATGAATATTGAGTTAGAAAAATCACTGACTATTGTTCAGTTCATTCAAAAAAGCTGTCTATCAGACACAAATACAGTACGATTCTAGAGAATGGATGGATGGAGGTAAATGGGATACAAATGTCATCACCAATTGTGGTGCAATCATTTGTTTCTTCAAAAACAATTTTGGAATACAACAAACAATATAGCACACACAGCAAGTGTTTATCTTTTGAGTTAATAAAAGGGAGGGAAAATGCTATGCAGAAATTACCATAAATTTCCAACATGTATGCTAATCTGCAAGTACTTTGATAACTTGATCTGTGATTTAAGGAGTTTTGTTTTTAGTTTTGGTAATCAGGAGCGTAGTGGAGGGTAAACCCACCTAGACTCAGTTTAACCACCTTTGTATTTGCAGGATACAGTTTACCACCTTTTTATACCATCTGTCAAAAATCTTTATGAGGTAAATTCAAAGTATCATAGTAAGTAGTATCAACGTGATGTAAGAATAGGGTGAATGAAGATAGGGTGTTTTGAGGAGGAAAAAGCATAAATTAATGCTTTTCTGAAAACAATTGGTGGATAAACAAGGGAAAAAAGGAGAATTGTGCACTCCAAAAAACCAAGGCACTCGTACTTACTTACTTGTTACTTGTATATTAAAAATGCCTTTACAATCTTGGCATGTCCAACAAGGAGGATGACATCATACAAATGGGGATGTCTAACCCACGCGTAGCGGCCTACCTTGCCTTCATCATACCGTGATGAAGGTAAGGTAAGCCTGATGTCTTAATGACAATTGGTGGTTGTTTGCCTTATGATGATCACTAACTGGGAATCAACGTTTACCCACCTTTTAATATACAGTATACATATTTAGCACTGTATCACTGGTGCCAACACTCTAACTGTATTTCCTTCCTCTGTAATGACTCCCTCTGGCAATATGTTATGTTTTTTATCGTTGGCCTTATTTTTGTTCTTGTATGCCATCAACAACTATCTAAAAAAGGATTGTTAAAAAAAACAAACTGTGGCAACAGCTGGAGCTGGCTGGTGACGATCACATCAGTCACATTCAACATGGGAGTTCCCTCTTCAGCCGCTAAACTGAACGCTCCAACAAACCATTGTTTTAGCCATTGTTGCTATGGAAACACTTTTCAGTCAGGTCCTCAGAGTCAATAGAGGAAACAAAAGGAATCGAACAGAAATTACAAGTGATGAATATTCCAGAGCCGAGAAGCAAGAAGCCGTCACACAGGACGAAGCAGCGGAGCCGTGACAAGCAGCTGGAAGCATGACAACAGCCCGCATGCTCCGTGGCACTGACCAGCCTCCAGCCAGGAGAAACACACCCAGTAGATTCACACGTCTCCATCCGAGCCTGATAGTGTATCAGCGGATCTCATGAATAAAATAAAGTCCTAGGGTGGGATTCAGAGGATTATCCACATTGAGATCAGAAGAAAAATAGCGTTACTCTGCTCACTGCAACCTCAAATACACAAAATATCTGATAATGCTGCTCATGCTGATTATTAATTATTTCATCTGACAGAATAATCTAGTGAACATGGGGGAAAGCTTGAGATTTTGTGTGGTGGAGGAGCTGACTGCAGTCATGAGTAAATTAATTTTTCGATGGCAACATGCTCTCCCTACCTAAGGTGCTGGAAAGCCCCCCTCCCACCGCCCCCCCGCCCCCAGTTCTTTGCACAATTTAATCTTGTACACAATATGACATTGATGAAATTGCTTTCCGGCTGACAACGCTGTAGCTTGTACAATTAGAATAGTATACAAGTGTATCAGATGCTTTCTCTTGCCTGAAGATATGCAACAGTCCCAGACGGAGGAGGTGAGTGTCTCCGCAGCCTCAGCCCTGGGGAGCGCCTCCTGGCCTCCTCCCGGTCTCATCAGGCTGGGGCGGCAGGCTGCAGGTGGCGGGCTGGACTCCGCTGAGAACAGTGCTGGGAGGCTACAGCAACGACACACTCCATCACAGCTGGTACAGGAATACAACACAGAATGAGATATTACAGTAGAGGCCAAGAGACTGAGGCCCAGATTCACTAAAGGTCTGCACAGGGAAGAGTGCAGCGCTGTATCACTAAAATGACCAAATCAGAAAGTCATACTAATCGTACACGAGTGGAGAGCCCGACTCACAGCGAGGTTCAAAAAGTAAAGCTTCTTTGCACCTGTCATGCTCATGCACTTGTAAAGAATACGTACATCTCATTATTTTGCCCATATAATATTTATTTGTAGGCGTGGCCATGCAAATTATGATTGTGCACAATTCCCCCCAAATTATTGTAGTGCATAGAAGATCCTTTGAAAGCTGACATAAAAACTTTGAGTTTGGCTATTCAGAATCGCTGCTGTCAGGCAATCTAGGGACAAGGTTTTTCCATCCTGCAATGTCAAATCAGATCAGAGAACACTTATATTATTAATAAGGGGCTCTTTAGAGTGCAAGGGTGCCAGCCTTGGTGGATTAGTCTTAAAGCTGAAGTACGCAATTTGCTCTTGCAATTGGTGATGAAGGGGCTATGTGCTTGCGCAGTGCTCGTTTCGAGGGCTTCTTTGTGCCACAACTTGATTTCCACAATTTTTTTAGTGAAAAAGAAGAAACCTGTGCTGTTATCTCAAGCAACTAAGCTGCAAAAAAAATGTCCAGTTCGCCCTTGCAACGCTGGACCTGGGTCTTGTTTATTAAATAACAATGAGACATAATGGTCCAACAGACACAGCTACACAGCTTTAATATCCACATACATTATAGCAATATAGAAAAAGGCCATTCATTACTATGATTATGGGTATGACAGCAATACTCAGGCTCTGATGTTGCAATTTTTTGTGTCATAATCCAGGGTGAGCATTCATACAGAAGCCTAATTCAGATGTCAAAAGAATGATGTACTAAACCACAAATGGTGACTACTGAAGACATCAGGCTATGCCATTATAAATCTACAGGACCATCAGACAGGCAGCAGCATTGCCACCTCATTTAAATGTGACAGGGTTGAGTGTGTGAATCACCTCCCATCACAGATGCAGCTAGCATGCTGCAGGTTGAATTAGGCCCAGGACACCTTCAGACGTCCCAGAACCCCCCCCCCCACCTCAACACCCGCACTCCCACGGTTGCCCCAAACTACCCTGTACTGTACTTATGCTTAAGCTTATGCCTAAGCTTATGCCTAGTTCTCAGCATAACTTAATCATTTCTAAACTATTGAACTCACTATTGATTTCAACACCAATAGGCTAAAAGGACGGCTGATTCTGCTGGCTTGATACAACCCACTCAGCAGCTAATTGTATCAGCAAACAATTATAGGTCATACAAGTCATAGCAAGCAGTATGTCAGCTAGCATGCTGCAGCAGACAATCAAAAGCTAACACACCAACATATCAACATTATAAAGAATCAATATACCAGCAATGCTACTTGCAACCATGCTACTAGCAAACATAGTCAGATAGTATGCTACAAACAAAATCCAGCAAGCCAACATAACAGATCAATATCCCAGCAAACATGCTACTAATAAACATAGAAATTATATATTAGCAAACAAGTCAGCTAGCATGCTACAAACAAACAAGATCTAACAAGCCAACACTTGAACATAAAATGAATAACGTTATACCAGTGAACACACTACTACCAAAAAGCACCAGCAAGCATGCTACAGTCAAACAAATAGTTCAAACCCTACATTAGACAAGGGTACCTACAGCTCTAGGCCCCAGTCACTGTGTTTCCTTTTTTGACAGATCCATTCACTGGCTCCATTGCTGCTTCAGATACAGGCCTTCGCCACCTGCTTTAAGCTCCGCCCACAAATGTCTAATTCACCTACATCACAAGTATCTTAAAGTGGACTTGTGCTACGTTCCATTCCCAGTCAGAAGTCAGGTATTCCCAGTTGGTAGGCTGTAATTACGACCTCTGTGTGTTCCAGTGGTCAAGTTCAGAAAACAAAAACAGGGGAGACACATGGAGGCCTGTGACATTAATTTGAATAATGTAAAAATGATGTTCCCCATGCAAAACCTAATATTATGTCAATGATATTTGCCAATGTTAGCTAGCAAGTTAGCATACAGTAGAATGTTAGCAAGTTTTGAGGTTATATAATGCTGAAAATCAAACTTAAATGTATTTTGAGCATTATAAACATGTTAAAAGTAATTTTCTATTACATCATTTTGCCCAAGTTTCCTACACTCAAAGTGTTGTTCCATTGCAGTTTTCCTAGTAGGAAGTTAGCATTTCCGACCTTCCTACATCTTTGGAATGCAACATTGGTTACAAACCCTTGGCGTCCAACCTCCATGGGACATAGCCTAGGTTTCCAATCCTACTGCTCCACCTCTGCTACCAACTTAGTATACCTCTGCCCATATCTACATATATATCTAGGCCAGATGTAGGTACTTCTAAGATGCCTTTCCCATACAAAGCTACACTGCTAAGACACCGCAGGACTCCAAGCTATTTCCTAACATGAGTTAGCTAGCCTCTCTAATCTACCTTTGATATACAGTATGTGTCTCCTGCAGTCAAAGGCCCACATTAGCCAAGGCAACAGACTAAATTGCAGGAACCACAGCTTAACATGCCTGGTAGACCTCTCTATACCTTCAATGCCTCTAAATACCCCTTTTCTATCAAATTGTCATTTGGGGTCGCATCATGCACCTTCTTTGATTTCTCTAAAACTGCTGGAATTGCTTCCTCATCTATGTAGAATCTTTTGTTTTCCAGTTTCCTTTTAACAACTGAGATGAGATTGAAGACCCCATTACTTACTTGAAGACCCCATGAAACAGCATATTTTACTTTCTTGATTTGATGCATTTCCTGGATGTTGGGGCGGGACATGATGCAGTGACGGATCATTCAAAAGTCTAAAGCAATGGAATATGAGTCAGGGAGAGAAAGGCAGTTTTATTTGATGGGACGGGCAGAGGGATGGGATTGTTCAAAAATCTGATGGTTTTATTGCTTAGAAATTTTGATTTATGCCTACTAGTGCAGCATGAGGTCACCATGAACGATACTCTGTTTTCCAGGAATTAAAAGTAATGGGAGTTCATTTCATGGGGACTTTAACTTTGATTGTAGCCCAATTTAGGTCATCAGTTAATTTGTAGTATGCAATTTGTAAATGCAATAGGTATCAGACACAGCCAAGTACCGGCACAATAAAAATGTTCTCAAGGGTATTATGGCTCGTAACAGTTACTAAAGCATGCAAACTGTGTGAAAAGGTTTTTTTTTGGTTTTTTTTTACCAAAGTTGAGTACAGCACAGCAGCACAGTACCACATGATATGATCCAATTAATTACTTTATTAGTCTAAAAATTTGCCTAAAAAGATAATTATACAACTCAGTGTATATTGATGATGGGTCAGCACTTCAGTAATTTAGTCCTGCATCAGTCTGTACACGTTTCAGCCACCCTGACACTAAATGGCTCTGTGGTTCTGTGTATAAACTCTACGGCCTTTAAGTAGGAGCCATAGCGCATCAATTAGTATTTCCACAGGGAGGGATGTGCAGCTGACTCTTGCACTCAGCTTGCCAAAAAAGGGTTTTAAATCTAAAATTCATTGACATTTAAAGTTTTCCATCACTAGGCTGCATCAGGCAAGAGGGAGGAACCACTAGGAGAAGCTACTGCTGCGCTGGAGCTGCAGCCACAGATGCCCATTCATCTGGCCTTTTGTTTGTCCTACTGAACGTCTCTGTCACTGGCTCACAGCCTGAGTCATTTGTTACTGTGGTGTTTGCTGTGTGAAACAGTGAAGCATGATGGCCCATTTGGACCACGCACAAATCAAAGGGCCATAGAACAGCAGACAGATGTTGTCCTCTGTTCCCCTGCACGCCTCTCCATGTTGATGCAGACAAATATACGATTCCATTCACACATTCAATCTGTGACAGCGAGACATAATGTGCCTTGACAAGGTTACAAAGTACAGTGTAATTAGCACATTTTACACATACGCTCAGAACCCATAATCTTTCTACAATTTCACTCCAGGGATAAAGTAAAAGCAATCAGAGTATGATGCAATCCACACGCTCACTATAGATGGGATTTCAGGAGATGTAACGCACGTTCTGGCGGCCATACTGGAGATCTTCAGCTGTGAACAGCTGATTGTATAGTACAACTTGGCTGTCACAAAAGAATTGAAAAGACATGTTTAATTTCTGTGCTGTTTTTGACTAGGAAGTATGGAAATGTATTGCATTCATCTTGACAAAAAATCAGTCACAGGTTTTCTCTTAATAATGAGATCTTTTCTCATTATGTCGAGATCTTTTCTCTTTCTTTTCTCATTATGATGTAATAAAGATCTTGTTATTACAAGATCTCATTATGTCATATTCTCTTGTAACAATGAGATCTTTTCTCTTTCTTCTTTATATTGAGTTATTTTTTCATTATTACATCTTTTCTCCCCACAGTGTGCCATGTGGCCGGGGGCAGAAAGCAGCAAATTCAGGTCACTCAGTCACTCAGGGACGGTTTGCACAGAGCCTGTGCTTCATCAGATGGCCTCTAGAGGGCACGCCGTGGGTCTGCACAGGATCTGTGCTTGTCTTGCCTGGTTGTTATTGCGCACAGCCAGTTCTCCACTGGACCTGGTGTCAGCTGTGGTCGCTAGGTGATCGGTGACGTAACTGCAAAGCCTCTATTAGTGTGTGATAACAAATGATAAGGAAGACCATGTGACCATATGTCCAGAGGTCAGCTGCGTCCTAACCATGTCTAATAGAAAACCACCAGATTCTAAGCCATGGCTGTAATTCCACTTGATCCACCTCTGCGATCTGATGAATGCCCTCACTCAGCCCACTTCTTTCATGGGGGGGCATGGTCATTGATTTCTCCTCTGTTGTTGTTGCTGCTCACTACTGGGCCCTAATACCAGGGTCCTAAGAAGGACACACAGCGCAGTAAAGCCCCAGGCCCCAGGGAATTGGATATTGGATGTTATCTCCCAGTATTGGAGTACAGAGTGACAAATGAAGGCTTTCGCTCTGCAACAATAAAGCCTATCTTAGTGCTAATAATTCCCTCTTTTATGTCTGTCTATAACCATCTCTCTGTTAATGAACATAGGAGCGAGGGGGGGAAATTGTTTATATCTGAGTCATTATATGGATTTCAGTGTCTCTTATCACATGGCAATGTAGTATATTCTGTTATTTATTTCTCAGTCAACTGAAGCATCAGTTTCAAAGGTGGGATAATGTTTTGCCTGCTGGACGTATGAAGTAGAATGGAAATTGATTAAATCTAATAAAAAAAATTTAAAAAGCAGGGAAAGCTGATATGCATAGAAAACAACTTTGTTTTCAAGCGATTTTCTACCAAGTGCTTAATGGTGTATAGCACAGAGAGAAGTAATGACCTCGCCCTGGCTAATTAGTTTCCTACATGCCTTCCTAACAGTTATTCAGCTCATCCATCAGTGAATCCTCCCATTGATTACTCTAGAGTGTCTCTCCTCTGTGGAGACACACACACACGCAACACACACACACACGCACACATGCACACAAATGCACACACACATTCTCCCCTTGACAGATGCCGACATGCACTTGCGTCTACCTTCTTCATTTGAAGGGTATTCGTAACTTGAAGCACACACCTGCACACGGGACAACATCTTCATCTGGTTTCCTCAGTAAACACTGTGACAGCTACATCTCTCTTTGTCTGCGTACGAAGCATTGTTTAAGTTGTATTATTAGCGCTATGGAAAGATGTCCAAACAACAGAAACAATATGTAAAGAATAGATTGGCTTTGGCATGAAAAAATCTGCTGAAACTGACAGAAAACTTTCCGGAATAACTGTTTTTTGCACCTTTTCACACTGACCAGAATTCAACCTTTGAGCACAACAGCCAACATTTATAACCACCTGAGATCTTGCAGTAGAAATTTAAGTAAGCAGTAACTTCAAGAAGTGTCTTGTTGCGGCTCAATGAGTGTTGCATGGACAAAATGATTTGGCAGAAGTATCTTTTCAATGTTATTTTTCAGTGCCTTCAATCCCTAGGAGAGATGAACCTCAATGATAACCAAATAGAAATAATAGAAAATGTGATTTTCCAGCCGCTGTATAAACTAACTTTTAACCCTTGGTATTAACGAAAGTTGAAATGATTTCAGTCAGTTTATTTCAACTAAGAAATATTTCCACAGGCTAACAATAGTTCAGGCATTGTCATTATTGCAGTCTTTCTCATTTCCTTCCGATGATTCAGACCGTTGTGTCTTAATTAACTGTTTACTTTCAAATACAAGCACCCACCAACACACCACCTTGGCTTTTCCAATTGCCTGCTTCAGTGAGGGAGCGTGTGTATTTTTCCAAGACAATTTCTTGTGAGAGACTGATTGAAGTATAATAACATTGGTAAAAAATATCCGGAAGAAAATAACACCCAACACCACTGGCTCTGCCGTACAACCATAAATCATCATTCCCTTGGAAAGAGAATACAGGTTTACAAGTTGCAGCCCGGAATTTATTCGACCATCAAAATTTCAGGTAGCCTTCATTTACATTGTGTTTTCGAAGTTTTACTTGTGGATGGAAAATAAGCTGTTTGGAACTTTGTCAGCACCACTGCTTACAAATGTACACAACCTTTTTACAGACAATTGATTTTAAGGTGAAAATAAGTAAACAATCCACTAAATCACTATGGAAACAAAGATGGTGAGTGGGTGACAGGGTTTCAACAAGTGATGCCATACTGCCAATGGGCCTTAAAAGTGTTTTCACATTGCATGACTGTAAGTTCAATAAACCCAGGCTATTCATATCACTTTATTTTATTGGTTTATTTGAGACACATTAGAGATCTTGATGGTGTTGAAAGTAATAATCGCCGACATTTCCGCACAAATAAATACCTCTTTTGCTAATCTCTCTCTCTGAGACTCTCTCTCTCTTTATCCTACAGCCAGTTCAAGAAAGCTTTTACATTTTACTCTTCTAAACAGCGTGTCTGGTCTGTCTTTCCTGGGAAAAATTCATCTTCCACCGCTCCACTGTTGAGTTTAAGTTTTGTACCATAGGGGTTGTTTTATTTTTTAGATGCAACCAGCAGCTAGTATAATAGCTCACTTGGGAGGGCAGCAGATTCTAATCTGTAGAATCTAATTTGTATGTATTTTAGGTTTTATGCTACGTTCAAATTTTTATGTACATTTTACGTATTTTGTGTTCTTTTGTACACAAACTTTTGTTTTCACCTGGCTACAAGAATTTCCCCTCAGGGACTATAAAGTTAATTGAATTGCTAAGTCAGAAATAAATAAGAAATAAATTGTTGAATATCATACCCATTGTACTTTAGGGGTTTTTTAAATCCATGGATGTATGCACTTTTTTATTTATGGGGTGGGGTGGGAGGGGGTCATGTGTTTTTGTCATGTATGTTACCATGTGTCTTTTATGTTATATTATGCACAAGGTCCTTGTTGTAAATGTTGTTCTGTTATGAACACACTGAGACAAATTCCTACCTATTCCTAAATTGGTGTGGCAATAAAGTATTGAATGTTGAATCTTGAATCCAAGAAAAGTTGGATCTCCAAAAACATGAGGGGAACGTGCCGCATCAATTTGAATGGGCCACTGAGTGACGATACCCACACTATAATGTCCATCTATTGTGAATCTACCACACACTTTACTTGGGCCGATCCAATCGATCCACTTACGATCCACTATCTCTGTCTAGTGATACTTCGTAGGATTCTTAGTGCTACCAGATCATCCAAATGATCCACAAAAGCTGCATTTTGCCATATTCATTTGAGCTGTGGTGAGTTGAGTTTGGCACCAGTCCCAGGATTATTGATTATTGATATTGATGTCCATTAGTGCAATCCCAGTAAAGTAAATGACACACTTCCTATTGCTGACAAATTTAAAGGTAACATTTTTCCACCAATAGACACTAGATAATAGATAGATCAAGATACTGAGAAAAAAGATACACCCCACACCAACATGGATCTTTTAGTGTGATAACAATGATTGATGTTGCACACGGTCAAGAATGGGCCTAAATAACAGCCTCCTTGATTCGGCCTATTCATCTGCAGAATCTAAACAAGTACAGGTCTATTTTAGGCTGCCACTTGTCACAGCGGCCACTATCTGGTCGCAGTGCTTCACCAATTACGTGCTTATGTCTTGACGCAGTGGTTTGTGTTGGTCGGCATTTTCTTCTGCTTATGGTACCAACATCGTCTACTGTTTTTCAGGCTGTTTTGGCTGTTCAGGCTGTTTTTTTCTTGTTGTCTGATCAAAAAACGTCATACAGTAGTCACATTCACGCATGAGTATTTGCCACTCAGTGAAAAAATATGAACAGCATGAATGCAAAAAAAGGACGCTCATATTATCAGGGGAATTTTTTGCCCCCTCAGTTTTAATTTTTCTGGCATTTTATGACATTTAAATTTTTGTCCCATCACCAAAAAGCCTTTCACCAAAACCATCACCAAAGACCAACAGCTTAAAGTAACAATAATACACTATTCATTGCGTACGGAGAGGAGTTGCCATGTTGGTGAAAACCCCCTATACAGTAATCAAAAGAGCCAAGGGAGCAGAGAGCTGGAGTGAAGGAATGCCCTGTGTAGTATCCTGAGAATAGCCCTATCCATTTCTCTGACTCCACTTTCTATTCCTGTAGAGACAGGAATACAATGTTTGTTGTTCATTGTAAGTCGACTTTATTGACGAGCATCTACAAAACCATTCCCAATATTAAGATAACAAGTTGTTCTGTGCCTTTCTTTGTGTCTGCTGCCAGGCGAGGCAGCAGCTCTGCAGCTTTATAAGGAGAAAACTTCCTAATGATAGCAGGCAGTCGACTCAGACAGGACGGCTTCGTGTCTTCACACTGGGAACTCCCCAGAGGTATGGATGACTAGAATCAGTCGATCGATCAATCAGGGAATTGTGTTTGGATTAAAGGGGAACACTAGTCACTTATTGAAAATTGATATTACACTGAGATAAAACACTGTAATCTACATTCATTGTGCGGTTATCGATTCACGCTGACATCAACAATTACTATCAGCTGCCCCTCAACTGCTCACAGTGGGTCCATTGTGTCCATTGACTTGCTGTCCATTATGAGCACATGATGTTCCAGCAAAGAGAAAAGCCTTAGGGAGAGCAGCTAGTTTTCATTGCAGCTTATATTGTTCTACTGGCAATATTGTTTTATGATTAACACAACAGAGATTAAATGTCCCCTGATGTCAGCACTCACAGGAGAAGTTCAAACTCATTAATTATAAGTCTCAAAGAAAATTAAATTGTGTAAAACTCGTTACAGTTTTGGGAAATGTGTGAGCTGATGCACATATCAACCCAGATTTACATTTTAGTGAAGTAGTCCTACACATTTATACACCCATAATGCAATGAGGCAGGACACCAATCCAACAAACTTATTGACTGTTTTTTTTTTAGTTTGTTTGTTTGTCTTCATCTTGCATTATACATTGTGACATTATGCTACAGTGCAAATTATGGTATCACTCTTCACATTATGACATCATTCTACAGTCATAAATGGTGCTACAATTATATTATACATTAATACACTGAGCTTCTGTTATGATTTTATGTTAATGTAATGACATTTAGAGCATTTTCATCCAATTATTACATTTTGTTGCAGATTATGATATCTTTCTACAATGTTCGCATTATGACTAGGGTGATATTGATATTTCTGGGACTCAAACTGCCAATATTTTGTGCTGATATACAGTACCTTTAAATTTGACTACTTTCATGACAAAAAAATAAAAAAAAATCAAACTATTGGCCTCAGAATTCTACTCTTGTCAGGGTGGAAAAGCCTCTGAAAGAGTGTTTACACCATGGGACACTAAAACCTGGACACTAATACAAAAATGTCAGTAATCAGGAGGAGCAAAAGTTAAAAGGTGCGAGGAGCAATATAGACCAGTCTGAAGGGATTTGTTAACACTATCTGGACAGTCCAATGATGATACTCAACTATCTGATGACAAAGTGGATGTTCAACAAAGTGTCATTTGCTACATCTCCAAAGACTGTGTAACCCTAAACCTGACTTTAGCCTAACCCTAACCTGACCCTATTTCTAACATTAACTCCAGCCCTAAGATTAACCCTGGCCCAGACACTGAATATCTATACACTGCTTTTCACACAATTATGAGTATCACTTGAAACTCAAGTGACACATTATAGTCACTTGATAGGAAGTTCAGTATCAACGCTGGACTATCTGAATAAAGTGTGGCCATTTATTTTTGCCTGAAGATCACAGCTGAGGTCACACCTGCTGTTCGTTCAACATCTGGGTTTCCCATAAGTGAAGATTTAACCTTTCAGCAGGGCAGCATGCAGGGACACATCCAGGTTAGTAGAGGGAACTGTGTCAGACAGCACTGCAACACCAGAATGTCTTGCTTATTTCTGAATACATTTTAAAGTTATGGTTCGCTGACACGCGGCCCACTGCCTGTCCGTGTATCAAGAGCTCTGCCAGTCGATGTAAGATTGGAAAGATACCTCAAATCCCATAACTTTTATTTACATTTGGATTAAGGATAGCTTCTTTAAGTTGATATTTAAGATACTGGCGGAAAATCTCAAGAAGCCATGTGGTCTAGTCTTCCACTCCTGTAGCCGCCTCACATTAACCTTCCTATTTCATCTGAAATGGATCTTTTCAGCGGCTGATGAAATTCATGAGATGATAATTCATTTCTGGGTTCAATTTCAACAAGACCATTCAGTGTGATAGCCGTGGAAGTGGAGAATGGTGCAGATAGGGAGCTGAAAAGCCCAGCAAGAAGAGGATTAAAGCTGCATTGCCTGTGTTGTTGTTGTGGATTCAGAACAGCATGACTGCTAATGCGAGGAACAACAAGTCGAATGTCTCAAAATACCCTCAGGACTGACTATCATCAATCAGATTTTGTTACACCTGTAAGCTGCTTAAACACACCTAAACAAAACAGAGCATGTGAGAAACCTAAAAATATATTTGTTATTGACCCAACTATTGAACAAGACAGACAGTGAGCCGCCTCTCGCCTGGTTATCCCTCTGTGTGTAATGCGGCCCTTCAGCAGACTGCACCTGCTCTGTTGACAAGGGGGTATTAAATCCCAGACAGACTCTCCTTTAGTAACAAGAATAGAGGGTGCAGATGTTCCTATCATGCCACGCTGTGTTTTAGCCATTATAGAGGTCAACGTCGGCCTCGCACTGTCGCTGTTTTCTGAACCGTGTGCAGTGCTGCAGAAAGTGTCCTGTGTCTTAATCCAGCAGCAGTCAGGTGCTAATCACAGCCAATCACAGGTGATCTTTTCAGCCTCATAAAGTGCCACAAAGAACCACATACATATACTACAAATTATGGCAAAATGCTGTGTAAAAATCTGACTGCAAACTGAATACAGAAAAATAAAGGTGCCAAAAATGGTTCTCGGCGTGATGCCATAGAAGAACCATTTCTGGTTCCACAAAGAACCAAGGACAATTTCTGCACTCCTTTGCTTGGACACCTGCATTGTGTTTTTGTTTATCTGCCCTTGTATAGCCTCATTTGCAATTGCACAATATGGAGGGGTTTGGTTATTTTCCACATTCATGCCATCACCCACCATCCAATGACTAAGAACCTTTTAATAAAAGGTTCTTTGGGATATTACAAGTGGAACCAGAAATGGTTCTTCTAGGCCATCACTCTGAAGAACCATTTTCGGTTCCAGTTTGCACCTTTATTTTTCTGTGTGAGATAGTGCCACAAATAACCAAAGTGTACCACAAACTACAATTAAGGATACCACGAATAATCAGAATCTAGTACTAGAAACGAATAAAAAAGTACCTCAATGCCAATATCAAAGTATATCGCAAACAACCATATAATGTACCACAATAAATGCAATATGTAGCTTGAAGGAAAAATCCCCGTTTGGATCCTCTTACACTGTTATATATCATCAATCTGTGCTGTTCAGTGTATTCTAGGAGTTATTTTTTGATGGATTATTGTAATTTACTTGACAAAAAATGACCATTTCTCTCCGGCTCCAGCACTTCTCTGTCATACATGATCCTTCCTGGGATTAAGGAATATATGTTGCAGCTATTGCATTGCGGCTTTTATTGCATTGTGGCATTGTGGCTTTCATGGTTGCATTTCTTGTTAATGGTTGCTTGTCACGCTGGAGATCCTGGAATTTAAACTTATTGCACTATTGTGCTTACTGTAAGTTGATCTGGATAAACACCTAAAATGTGCTATAAATACAGAAATAACAAATATGTATTTCAAAATATATACATGAATAATACAAAAACAAAATAGACAAAGTGGCATGGAGCTGCATCCCCACCAGGAGCGAGATAACATCATTATCCCCAGAGCTTCTGTACACTCTGCCCCAACACACTGATTCATCTGGAGAGTAATCAGATGTTTTCCCTCATAAAACCTGTAAGTGAAATTGACTTTCTGCAGGCTTTCCAACGCACGGGGCTGATGGACTTTTTAATGACTGAGTCAAGGTTGGAATTTGCTCTGTAATTTGTTGGAGAGGGGTTCCTGCCAGTCTGATAAATACTGATCTATGCTACAACTCACGTACCAATATTCATATAGCTGCAGCAGTTATACAACAGCCTGTCCCAGGAGGCCGGGAGCGCAGCGTGTTTTCCACGCCAAGGTTCGACCGAGCAGGAGGATGTAGCGGTAATGGCCAGGCCCAACACACACTAATGCAAATCTAATGCTGGTAAAAGCGCAAATTAGCACAGTAGGTTAATCACCTTGGTCGTAATTTATTTTTCAAGTTGGCTATAAGACACAGATTTGATCATTTTTGTCTCAGTTAAATAATCTATTGGTTCAGAGTTTGGCAGTAGCCGAGGAAGCAGAGCCAGGATGGATTCTCATGTTAATACATTAGGGGAGACCGGGGATGGCTGTAATATCTTTCACATTTCTGCCCATATCTCCTTGCTCATTTGAGTTACATCTTTCAAAATCCGGAGTTAACTTCTTACATCGGTAACAAAACTGAGTGGTTTCAACATCTCCAAGGCAAATACAAAGGGAGTTATTTTGCCTCAAAGACTAGGAGAGAAATCTTACACCCACACCCGGGGTTAGCTGTAACGGCAGTTGGGGTAAAATTTAACATCCTCTGTTATTGGAAATGAAATTATATTCTCTGTGTGTGTGTGTGTGTGTGTGTATGTGTGTGTGTGTGTGGATATGACTTAAGTCACTTTCAGGGACACACACCAGACTTAAGACCAGTTGATTGGGGACGGCTTGTGCAATTGGGGGACAAAAGCCGTGTCCCCAATTGGTAAAAAGCTGATTTTTGGGTCAGTGGTTAAGGTTAGTTTAGGGTTTAGGCAAGTAGTGGTTATGGTTAGGGTTAGGGTAAGTCTCCAGGAAATGAATGTAAGTCTATGTAAATACCCCAAAAGTGACTTAATTAAGACTGTGTGTGTGTGTGTGTGTGTGTGTGTGTGTGTGTGTGTGTGTGTGTGTGTTCCAAACTCATGCCAAGAAGTTTTCTACTGTGAGTGAAAGTTTCATTTTTAGCGAAAGGGTTTCTTATTTAACCCTGATTAAAGCTGCAATAAGCGATTTTTCGGACCACTAGAGGGCGACAGAAACTGCAACACACTTGTAAATAACACACAGCAAAGCCACTGCACTACAGAGGCCTGCAAAGGACAAATGGAAGGATAAATGCTAACAGCTAAGCTAAACGTACCTGCTGAGAAGTGTCACCGGTTACTAGTCTCACTTTGACAGATCTTTCTCCCGCTGAAGGTTACATGTCCCACAATGACAAGTGAAGAGGCAGGTAGCAAGTTTACTAGTTAAACAAGTTTACTAGTTTAACGATTCCGCCATTACGAGAATTTTTTTCAGGAATGGGAGGGGGAGATCGATGCTTTTAAACAGCGAGGGAAGCTAGTTTTTAAAAAAAAATGAAAACCTACTGAATGAACCGGGAGGAGCTTCGTTCAGGAGCAGAATTTGTATATTAGCTTGCTAGCTTTTGTGAGTAGTATTCTACAACGACGCAGCTTTTTTTATCCCAAACACCTTACAGTATTGTGAGTGTTTCTGTGTACAAACAGTTTGATCCCAAGCAGCCTACAGAGTCAGGAGAGTTTACTGATCAATAAGCTCACGCTGGTTTGTTGTCTGACGTCATTAAAATTGCAACAGCAGTAAAATGAGTGCAGTTGTGAATTCTGACCAGAGCTTTAACTTAACCAAAGTTGTAGCTGCCTACAACTAACCGTAACCTAAATCCTAATCTTAACCAAAGTTGTTTTACTCGCCTAAACTGAACTGTTAGCTAACCTTTCCACCTGACCAATAGGGGAAAACAGCGTGTCCAATTCCTGCTGTTGTGACATATGGTGGAGGAACGTCATCTTCACATAATCCATGTCCAAAACACGTCATCGTCATGCTCATTTTGCAAAATGTAATGAGACTGTTGGATTTTTCATTGACAACTATTTGCAGTTGCCAAGTGTTGATTAGAGAGTTGTTTGCACTGACAGAGCTGATGTGGCTCTGGAGCGGCTGTTCAGAACCATCTGAAAGTGTTAAATTAACTCTGATGGATGTGGACTGATAGAAACACGGGCATGGTGTTGATTTTTGCACTCCCTGAGTTAAATGAACACTGGCGTTTTCGTTGTGTAGTGTTGCATTACCTCTGAATGGCGGAGCGGACTACAGGCTCTTGACTTGAATACCCAAAATGCCACTGATGTGGCCGGGACGAGCCGCAGCAGAAGCAAGTGGACGGAAACAGTGTTGAAAACAGACTTCAGGCTGCTGTGTAGAAACAAACAGAGGCTCCATCTGTTTCTCCTGTTTATCAGTGCTTCTCTCCATGTGCTGCTGGTGCTCCCCAGATGTACCAATTAATCACCAGTGGAATCTGTCTTTTGTGCAATATTTGTGTCATATTTGTATTATTTGATTTACTTGGAAATTCGTTATTACAACACCTTAAAATAATCCCATCCCACCCTCAAGCTGTTAGGTGTTCTCTACAATTTTTCGTGAAGTGTCTGTAATGTGTTTATCTGTAATGTTCAAAGAGATGCCCACTGCAGACCAAATTTCCTTCGGGATAATAATAAAGTTGAAGTTGAAGAGATATCATTTATTTACTTTTTTAATCATTACCCGCTTCTTTTGAAAACAATCTACAAAGGCACCATGTTCTCTACTTCTTTGATGACAGTTTCAGTCCCCAGTTTATGCAATCTACAGTCTTGCCCCACCGCTTTTTTGGAAACACTGATCTTTGGCCAACCTTGGAAGGACACCAAGCCAAGACAGCCAATAAGGAAGTGGCGGAAAACGCCAATTCCTCTAACGTCCACTAGAGGCTCCAAAAAGACTCCAAACCGCCAACTCCAAGCAAGTCAAGTCAATAAATTTTTTCAACTTCTTCTTATGTGTTTCCGTATGCCGATTTTCAAAATAATTGTGTCATTAAGGGGATATAACGGTTATAATACGGGGTTGTTTTCCTCGTGATTGACAGGTCGCCTGTCCAGTGATTGACAGGTCGCAGATTACGGACCAATAGCAGACGGAGCTGCGGCTCTGTGGACGACCCCCGGCTTCGCTCTGGCTGCTCCGGCTCCAAAAAATGTCAACATGGCGGCGATCGTAAACCCGATCTTTTGGTTTCAAAACGGCCCTTCAGAAACCTGTGGGTGACGTCACACTCACTACGTCCATCCTTTTTTTACAGTCTATGATGGGCACATTAACTGAATGATGCATTTACTGAACGCATGAATAAGGCAATCTCTTGTCCACTTTATCAGTCAAAGCCTACAAGCCAATACTGCAGTATAAGTGCAAAATTGTCTGAATAAAAGCATTTTCTGGGCCTTATGGTAGATATGTGCATCTATCAGTTCGGGTACAACAGTGTGTCACCATTCTTAGCTTTTGGTTAGTGAATGCCATACAGTGATTTCCACTTCATTTGTTGGTATAATGCAGCTCTGACACAACATAACCCTTCTTGAATATGAACTTGAATGTTTTCTTGTTCAATTCATGGATATTAAAGGAAAATCCACGCTCAGATCCTCTTCCACTGTTAGATAACATCAATCTGTGATGTTCAATATATTCCAGGAGTTATTTTGTGATGAAGTGTAGTAATTTACTTTTTTGGGGAACCCACTTTCCCTCAACCTGCCTCGTCTACTTCTACTGCAGTTAGCGATTTGCTATATATCCCAGAATGCCTTTCAACAGCCCCCAGAGAAGGGGTGTGAATTTTTTGCATTGATCTGTGGTGGGTTATATCAGAATCAGAATCAGAATCAGGTTTATCGCCAAGTAAGTTTTCACAATACAAGGAATTTGCCTTGGTATGTAGGTGCATACAATAAACATAAACATGGAGAAAAATAATAGGGATAGGTTAGGGTTGGGGGGGGGGGAGAGACCCTTGACCTGCGCCTTTCACTCCTGTTTTTAGTATGGGGGAGGAGGAGGAGGAGGAAGTACTGCAAGTCAAGAAACATAAATAATACAGAATTTGAAAAAAAGATAATAAAAATATAATAAAAAATATGTGCAATATATCTGTTTTTTTAAAGTGAAATGAAAAAGCTGTACAGTTTGTGCAGGAATGTGCAAAATATTGACCAGACAATGTGCAAAGGTTAACAGTATGGAGTATAGAGAATATGTTCACTGTACAGAGATCAAAAAGATGTCCAAAAGGATGTGCGTTAATGTAACACGCTGAGTCAGATGTGGAGACTGTACATTAGAGACTGTACATATTCGTAGGTGGAGGGAGCAATAGCATAGTTAGAGCGAGAGAGCGAGAGTTTTTCCAGTCAAGGTCTACCTCCTGCTCCTGTGGGTGGAGAAATTGGTCTCTCTCCTCTTCTACGATGGATTTCTCCCTGTATGATTGTTGAACGTCTCTTGGTGCAAAATGGTGGCTCTAGAAAGAAGCCCTCGCTCTTTGATTCTGAGGGACTGACACCAAAACCTGACGTTTACCGCTGATGTTTTACATCCTGAAACATTTTCTCATATCAAACTCCATTGTAGCTGCATATCTCAATGTGACGTCACGTTGTCTATGTTGGGTCAGTCTTATTTTCTTATTTGGGAATAATAGAAATACGTCACCAAACAGCAAAAGGGACCCAGAAATGCAAGTTGAATTGCCAATAGCTGTTTCTTAACAGTGTTAAAGTGTTTTAGGGTGGAGCTTTCCTTTAAAACACTATAAAATCAACATCAGTTCATTTGAAAAGCCCCGTTCTATGCTTTAATTTTGCCTTTACAAAGTTGTCCAGAGCGCAAACTTTACGTTCAACACCAAGGACGACTATATTTTCTTTTCATCCCAAACATCACTAAAGCTGACGACACTTTATAGCAGAGGCTTGGAGAGATAAATGCAGGTCAGATAAACTACCTGGAGGGCTACATGCTAGATTTTATTTTAGTAGATTAGATGCTGGAGGGAGCCATAAGAAGTGGTATAACCTTAACATAACAGACACACTGCTATAAATAAGAATGTGTTCTAAATCGATACGTCTGGCTGAGTAAGTGAACGGTTAAAACAGACCTGTTCCTGCTATTCACTGGACTCATTTTATCATTCAGCCATAAATGGTCAAAGGGAAGGAGTCGGTTTACTGTTGACAAAGCAACTGCAGAAACCTCTCCCACAAGTCATCCAGGGTGTGTCTTTTAAAGGGGAATAGCCTTGGGCGGTCCAATCAGTAATTGTGAGCATGAGCACATTTTTTTCAGAGCAAGAAAGCAGAGATCAAAGACTGAACCTGCAGTGCCATTCAAACACGGAGCTGCTCTGTGGGCTACGTCGGGTTTTCCCAGTTCCTAAGTAAACTATTATGTGGTTAATGATGAAATGCTTTTAAGTCCAGACCTTGGTCTTGATGTATTCTAAGGACATAATTTGATTTATTTGAAAACGATGGTGGTTCCAGGTATTATATCTGGTAATGGAAACTCTGAGACTCACTCACTCAACAAAACATAAAACAGCTGCCATATTCAGTTGTTAGCATACTGAGCTGAATCTATAATTTCAGCATGCTGCCCCCTACTGAAACATCCTGCCTTTGTTTACATAGTGATTTATTGAAGATGTGTGTTACCTCCGCCAAGTATTATCTTATCTTATCTTATCTTATCTTATCTTATCTTATCTTATCTTATGTTTTCACCTGTTTGCCTGACAGCAGGATATCTCAAGAACTTATGAATGGATTTCCATGAGATTTGGTGGACAGATAGGTCTTGGGCCAAGAAACAATTGATTCGATTTTGGTGGTGATCCTGATCTGAAATTTCCGCCATTAGACAATTATTTTTATAATTTGTTTTATTTTATAATATTGTATTGATTTATTTTTTTAGCCATAACTATGAAACTAACAGAGATAGAGACTTGATTCCAAATCCTAACGGGATGTAATCCGGGGCAACAAATCAATTTAACTTAAAATTGAAGTGATGGGAATGATGTGTTTGGGTGTAATAGCAAGTTGGAGAATTGTTCAGCCTTGATACAGACCCTAACCAGGGTCTGTATCACACTTTAATGCTTTTGTTTCTGAACTGTTCATCATGTCCATGACAGACGACAATAAAAGAACAGATCTTTCTTAGATAGTACAGAGGCCAGATTGGTAGCGTAAGACAAGACAATGAGTGACAAAACAGTTGAGAAAACCACAGGAAAGTGTTTGAAAGTGTATTTAGAATAATTTTCTGACATCTGACAGAGAAAAACGGAGCGAGAGCCCTCTGTGGGAGACGTTTCAGAAAACACAAATGTATCATTTCTAGGGAGAACTGCCATTTACTTTTCCCCTTGTGTTTCATTTAAAAGGTAAAAAAAAAAACATTTTGTGAGAAAAGGTGGGTTTGAAAAAGCAAGTGAGAAGTCGTTGTAACTGATTATACTAATTACAATGTCTGTTATTCTCTGGTGCAAATTAAAGCAATGTTTTCACTGTGTTTCTCATGAATAATGCCCTCAAGTCAAGGAGGCAGCAATTAAAGCAACACAAGCTTTAAAGTGTGTTTACACATTATAGCCTTCTCTAACTCTGCATGTGTTACTGAGCACATGCATTTTAAGGAGGAGGAAATACAAAAAAAAACAAAAAAAAAAAAACCCAAATGGCGCTCCAGTATCTAGAACAGTGTTAAGGGAGTGTGGGGGGGGGGGGGGGGGGGGGGCTTTAAAGTGATGTTGAACTCTAGTAGTATCTTGGGTTGTGTATCTTCCTCCATGATAAAACCCCAAAATCTGTGATTCTGTTATATGTTGCTCCGGTAGAGGAGATTGGAGAATTGTGGTTTTTTTCTCTCTTCATTCACTGCCATTGTATGGAGGAACAGTCTGAAAATCACACTTCTAGCACATAAATGAATGCTGACAAAGCAGATTCTGTCAATATATAAAAAAACTAGTCATGCTGCTGATTTGTGGTTAATTAACCTTTCAGTTTGAACAAGTGTAACACTAAAACCCGCTCGGAGGAAACTTATGCCGATGGAACGAAGAAAATAATACGTTTACCAATAATTGTAGATAGGCGAAAAAAGTGAGAGACTCATTTTTTATATATTGTCAGAATCTGCTTTGTCAAAGTCCTGTCTCTCACTTTTTTTCGCCTATCTACAATTTTTAACCGATAACAGATAATTTATATCATGGAGGAAGCTACACAACCAAAGATACTACCAAAGTTCAACAGCACTTTAATAAGTAGATTACCTCTTCTTTTTATCCTGTTGTGTTTTAAGTGACAATAATCTGGAACAAAATGTTTTATGTTTCATCAATAATGAAGACACTTCAGAAGGAGCAGGCCTCCTGTTCAAGGCCCCTTCGAACTTTATCTTTGTTGTATTCGTGCCAACTGCATTCACATTTTTCATCATAGCACAGATAAATGAAACGGAAAATTTTAAAACTTATTCAATTAAACAACTTCGTAATGCCGAATAGAGGTTTTGTAAAAGTTTTCTGCTCTTCAAGGTCAGCTTGCTTGATAAGCTGATGAGATAAAGCGTGAAGGATTTCCTTGTCAGCTGAATACTGGCAGGAAACTGCATGCTGGGTCTTGTGTCTTCTTAACTGAGGGCCAGGCAACTTTTAACTGATGGTGAAGTAAACAAACAGGCTGCCGGGCGGAGAGCGGGCTCGACTGCTGCGGTCAGAATGATAAATGTTTGAATGTCACCACCTGCACAGGGAAGACAAAATGTCCCTGAACACATCAAAGTTTATTTCTCTTTCCCTCCTGCAGAGATCTTTGATGTTATGTTAGCAGGTTGGTAGGAGCAGAGCGGAGCTGACCTCAACACAGCCTTCTGGGTAAATGATGCTATATCTTAAAGGAGTAGTTAACCCCAAAATGCACCTTTCATACACAACATGCAGCTCAAAGTGCTTGACATCAATAGAAGGCAGATAAAAAACTGATAAAAAGATAAAAAATATAGATAAAAGAACAAGCAAAAAGAGAACATCAAATTTCTCCAAACAGCTCATGCAGCATAATCCAAGTGTTTTGCAGCCGAACGATTGTACTGTGGGTCCAAAAGTCCAATATTTACCTCTGTCTATATTGTGCGTACTTCAACGCTCTGGTGCAAGACTCTGCTCGCTCCTGTAGGGTGACTTTTGATGATTTCAGCAAGGAAAATATAGGAGATAATGAGGTAAATATTGGACCCACAGTGCGACCGTCTGGCTACAAAACACTTCGATTCTGCTTTCATACTTTTTGTAAACAGATGGCTTTAATTTAAGTTTCTTTGTGAGAAGGCGGAGGTGAAACTGTGGCTGCTCACTGTGTGTTTTGGTGGCTGTACAAACTTCGGTGCAGTTTCGATTGACATGGGGCTGAGAAGATAATGAATTTTAATTTTGGGGGGAACTATTCCTTTAACATCAACATCTGTAATGAAGCCTGGTGTAGTCAGACAGGTTAGTCTGCATTCAGAGACCTGCACCAGACTGTTGTATTGTTCGAAGCATCATGCCTAGGCAGAGTTGGGCAAGAATACATCAAAATGTATCTTGTACAAACCAACTAATGCAACAATATCTGATACCTCCGTTTCAAATTAAAAGTAAAAAAAACGGCATCCAAAACAAAAATGGTTTCAACTGAAATTACATATCTGAAGATGCCAAGGAAAAGGGCATCAAAAATGTAACAAAGTTCGAACTAGAAAACAAGCACCCAATCATACAAGTAAAAAAAAAAAAAAAAAAAATGAAAAATACCAAAATAACATCTTACAGGTACCTGATGTTTAAAAAATAAAGTGGGGTTGCAACATAACATTAAAAAGGAGCAATAAATGTTCTGACTGGCAGTCCTATTTTTTATTTTGGGTTCTTCCATCAGGATAAAGTGGACAAATCTGAACCTGAAAGTGCCTATTCAATGTAATAGAAATCTGATCTATTCTAGACAGTATAGGCTACCAAACACAAATTACAAAATAGACAAAAGTAATTAAATACGCACTTCAAATACATTTAATTGAAATACCGCCCATCTCTGAGCCTAGGTTGCAGATGACAGGACAGAGGGAGTTCTCTATTTCTGTATCCGACATAGATGTACAGAGTGCATTTTTAATGGCACTGCCACTTTTTTCCCTGCATTTTATAACAAATTCCTCTTGAAGCTATTGAGAAAACGTGCTTAGTGCAAACTGAATTCGATAAACCTCTACAGTATGCTTCCCAGCGTCGCTGAGGGACTGCTTCTTACTGGTATACAGTATCTAACTGGTGTGTTGCATGCAAATGGAATGAAATTGCAAATTAGTTAGACATGAAATATACAAGCTTGTCTGCCAGTGACTGGTGTTCAGCAGCGCTCTTACAGTTCTCTCTCATATGGCGTGTGCAAACAAGCAACACGCCTGGAGGAGCGTTCAAATCATCCCTCTCTTTCTCATCTCTGGCTCTTTGATCGTGATTTCCCAGTAAACAACAAACGGTATGTAACGTTTTGACACAGGCATGATGCGTTCTGTTGTTTAGCATGCCAGAGTAAAGGTCGATTATGAGACAGACTCAGTTTCTCAACTTCATTCATTCAGTCCTTATTGTTTATAGCGCCACCATGTGGTTCCTTCACCCAGCAGGAGACGTCAGTAGCAAGAGATGCGTATGTCTGTGAATGAAGCCAATGAAACAAAGAAAACAATGACATTTATTTATTGATTTATAGGTTATACATTTCATGATATAATAGCGATATATTATTATTGGCAAAGATACTATAATCCAATTGCATTTCTATACATAAATACAAAATCTGAGGTAGGGCCTCAAAGATTGATGACATTCAAAATAAATAATGCATTTCACGTATATGATATATATATTTTTTTATATCTCACACAGAATTTAAAACATATATTTCTATTATATATCTACTCTCCATTTTCAAATCAAAGGATGTCGTGGGCTGTCGGAGGCACATATCTATATCCATAGGCAGCAGTACCTCACATAGAACACACAGAAATATATGACATTACCCAAGTAATTAGAAATTTAACCTATGCATTCATAGGTCACACAATAAAGTGCCAAAAAGACACAACATACAGAACAATAGGAATACCGGTACCATATGAGACAGACATTAAGCTACTCTGTGTTGTTATTTTGAAATACATACAATATTATACCATTAGAGGACATCTATAAGGCCAATGGTTACCTGAAGATGTTTTGTAACATATTGGCAAACATCAAAGAACACTACATGGATTATGAGTGGCAGTATCTCAACCTCCTAAACGCAGACGACAAGTTCCTTTTTTTTCTTCTATAGTTTGTTTTCTGTTTTCACTACAACCCTATTTAAAGTTCTCCTCTTTCTTTGGTTACCTATACTGCCCAAAGTTCACCTGCAGGCATAGCGAATGGATAGTTACTTTTTTTTTTTTCTTCTTTGAGAAGGAAAATAGCGACCCTCTGTTTCTTAGTATTATGTGGAACGAAAAGCTCTCTAAAGTAAACATGCAAGGACATACAATATTGAGAGAGAAGGGGCAAGGATTACTATACATGGACATCGAATTACAGCAACACAAACCGCACATGCAAGCTCTTCTGTGTTATATTTTATGAATCAAAATGGTTTCAACTGAATCCTAAGCCTAATTTTCTCAGAACAAAAGCAGAGAAGCCCGGTGGAAATGGAAACATGGGGACACAAGCTCTCGCTACCAAACAGCACTTAGAAGACTAGCTACTTAGTTGTGGACCTAAAGCAAATCATTTCAATCTATCTCCGGGCATAAAAGGCTTTTTCTTTCAAGTCTTACTACAAAGAGCATACTGTCCAGTTACATACTGGCCCTGGAACTCACAAGGAGACACTCTGAGGTACATACAGTTTAAAATGCTAACCCGCTCCATCTCCGCATTTTTGGAGCATATCAGTGTTTAAAGTTTGTTTTACCCAGCTCAGGTTCACAGAGGCGGTCTAGGATCCGAGCGTCCGTCCGCACAGAGAGCAGCTTCCGGCCGGGACGCCCTGGGGAAAAAGTCCTGTGAATCTCTTCTGCTTCTCTCAGTAATCTACTCTGAGACTGGCCATGCAGACATCTGATTGACGATGAGTGTAGACAGTAAAACTACACACAAGCATACACAGACATACAGTATTATCACACTTCAACAAATAGAGTTAGAAGATGCACTAAATCTTAACGAAAGCAGCGTTCTACAGCAAGCAAGCTATTTAACAGTAGGGTGTTTGTGCTCATTAATTGATTATGTTTTGTTTTCAAACCATACAACCTCTTAATCATATCTGTGCTATTTTCATGTCAATGTAATGAAAGGCATGGCTTTAAGAAATGTGCTACAATACTCTTATTGCATCCATTCTACCTGCCATTAACAACACTCAACCCACTCAGCCATTAAATGCCTGCAGTGTTAAAAGCATAATAAAGTCAATCAAGACTTGAAGTCAACATGAGAGGAAAGGACTAATTGCTTTTGAGTGGAAGAACAATGTTATTTTGAAGGAAATTGGTTGGCAGCCCCCTAAGTAAAGGCAGGTTGGTTGCCTGACATGTCATATGCAAAGCAATTACAAAGCCGCTCACACTGCCTGCTGCCCTGGATGGGACGCTTCCTTCAGGCTGCTGAGGTGCGACACCTGAATGAGTCTTATAGCCCCAAAAACGTCTGCACAGTTGCTGTCTATACAACACAGCTTAAAGGGAAATATGTGCTGAATTCATTACCGGACGCTGATTGACTCTGATGTACCAGTATAACCGAGCGTTCACACTGCGAGCAGCGTGGTCAACAAGCTGCTGGAAGTCCGTTCATTTCCTATAGAGCTGAGTCAGCAGGGAAACGATGTGGACGCTCAACAAGCTTGTTGCTTTTCACGGTCATCGGCCATCAACAGCCAATCAGATGTGTGCTTCCTTGTTCATGAATAGTTCTTCCTGGCAAGTGCAAAATGTACGGATGGATGGAAGCTGATTACAGGCATTCAAAACTCAATTTTATTTTGAGTTTTTGTCGAGTTATTGTTTTTCTCGGTTTATTTTTCATTAATACTACCTAATTAGCGCTTGCCAGCTAGCTATTTTAACTCATTCAAACGATGTAATGTTATGAAAAGCAATACCAGAACAGCAAAAACACATGATGTCGGTCAGAACAGAGCGACCCGTCAGCCAGGTGTCCCGCAGTGTGTTCGCCCCAGCGGAGGACAGCCCGGTCATCGCAAGGCGTGTCTGAGCAACAGCTTACATGACGCTACGCTATAAAATACTGAGCAAAAAGCTGAGAAGTGGCACATCGTTGAGGCCATTAGGAAATGCTATTTTGATTTTGGCCCCTTGCTTGCAGTACGCTTCCCACTGTTTTCATTAGAAGTTAGCATTGTGGCGGCTCTACTCTCTATTTCTCCCACATTGAATGCTATTATTCCTACAACTACCAGAGTAGGCTGATGGAATCAAGTATACCTGAGACCCTGTTTCATGAGGACACACAGAGAAGAAGAGGCATAGTTTGAAATGGCAAAGTGGTCCCCAGAGCTCTACCACAAACAACAAGAGACAAGTACACTTCCAGGAAAGAAAGAGGCCATTTTCTAGTCTAATAATCATCTACTCACACATAGCAGCTGCTCCTAACATCGGGAGGACGCGACAACACACGCACTTACTACGCTGACGTACTTTTTAAGAAGTGTACAATTTGTACAAGATATACTTACACAGCTAGCAAGAGAAACATGGGGTCACATACACATAAACACACACCCACTCTCTCATTCTCTCTCTCGCTCGCTCTCTCTCTCTCTCGCTCTCTCTCTCCTCTGCTGGAGGCTATACACATAATACTGTATATATATTGTTCTGTTACCCTACTGATGTGATGTACATTGTAAAGATGGTTTTCACAGATGGCTTGACAAATTCACAACACATACTCTACAGCAATAAATACACCGTCTAAAATATATGCAGAGTGACTATCGGATCGTTTTATCGACACTTAAAAGGTTTTCTATTTGTTCGAATGGCCACGTTTGCGCGTTGTCATCTACTAAAGGAAGGAGAGACTAGCTAGTGGTTTCCTACGTTAGGAATGTGCTACTGTACATTTTAGGATAATACAATAGAGAATAGGAATAAGACTTCATAAATAGAGAAAGAAGGAGGGCGTCACAAATGGTCCCTCGGTTTCAGAGAGGAAAATAGACCCAGGCTTCTATCATACTGCAGAGTCATCCAAGGCCAGGGTGTTTCTACTAAAAGTGGTAATCAGGATGCATTCTCTAATCTATTGGGAAGTAGGAGGCACAAATTGCAGATCTTGTAATCTATTTTTGACAAAGCAAGAGAGACACAGTAGCTAGTGTGAATATATATACCGTTGGACAGGAACAAAACGTGATAACATCAGTGCATACCGCATTTTTTTTTTTCCCAGGCAGTTGATATTATTTGTATTGCCTATATCATTTTGTATACAGATGGAACAAAACGCAGATCTCCGCCGAGCTCGATGAACCATTGTTTCTCTGTCGCTCAATTTTCTTTTTGTTTTCCTGTGTCTGCTTGCACCAAGATGATTCATTATCTCTACACACAAGTACGAGTGCAACGGTGGCACGCACACACACACATATACACACACACACACACACACACACACACACACACGCACACACATACACAACTCCATAGGGAAAACAGCTATGGTGAGTCTAATATTGCAAGTGCAGTCTGAGCTGTGCCATTTCAGGACACACACACACACATTTTTTCTCTTGGAATAAAGATCCCTGGGAGAGGGTTCTGGTAATCAGTGGTCATGTATGGGAGGCTATGAGAAGCCCGTTAACCGAGTACAAAGCAGCGTCGGAGGAGAAGGCTCCGCCTGGGCAGCCACTCCTCTCTGCTGGAAGAGAGCAAGTGGGGAAGAAGAAGAGGAGGGAGAGGGATGAGGGAGCTCGTTCTCTCATCCGTGTTACAGGGAGGAAGAGAGGAAGCAAAAGGGGTGAAGTGAAAGCAGAGGAAGGAGGAGGAGGAAGGAGAGGAGGAGGAGTCGGTCTGGAACTGGGCACCTCACACCCCCCCCAGTGCCCCGGCAGGAGTGGAGGTGGAGGTGGAGGTGGGTCTGGTGCTGGTGGAGGGGAGGGGAGGGGAGGGGAGGGGGGGCGGGGCTGCTACTGGTAGGAGCCGAGCTGGAAGTCTTTGGGCGGCAGCTTGAGGCCCAGGGAGTTGGTTCCCAGCGGGTCCATCATGTTCTTGTAGCGTTCTCCACGGTGCTTCATCAGGAACGGACCCCAGTCTGGCTGAGGGGAGCAGACCAGCTTCAGACGCTGCAGAGGGAGAGAGAGAGAGAGAGAGAGAGAGAGAGAGAGAGAGAGAGAGGGATAGATAAGTTAAGATACGGTTAAGTTTAGGTAAGTAAAACAACTTTGGTTAATGTTAAGGTTAGGGTTAAGTTTAGGCTACTATGCTACTTATTCCTATTGAAGACTTAGCTGTTGAAGACTGTGATATGCAGTCGGTTTGACTACTGTTGATAAAATGTACTTGGACAAAAGCGTCCGCTAAATGGCATAATGTAATGCAATGTAATGCAATAATGTAATGTAATATTGTAAGTTTAGGCAACTAAAACAACTTAAGGTTAAGGTTAGGGAAAGGCTTTGGTCATGGTTAAATAAGAAAAACTTTCGCTAAAAATTTAAATTTCACTCATGATAGAAATCTCCTTCGTACAAGCTGGGAATTGAACTCCGATTGCTGGCACTTAAGTCAAACTGATCCGCCCATCCACCACCCCGACCACGACACCCTGACTTTCCACCAAACTACTTCAATGTGACACTACTTGCTGTTTGTAGTCGTGCCTCCTTCATGTAACTGTTTCATGCTGGGAACACGGAATTGTAACACTTTACATGCCACCGACACGTGATTTGGTGTTAACAAGCCGTGCTCATTTCACATATTTGTGTGAGATCAGGTTGGCACTTTTATATGACATGTAGTAGGCTACAGTTTAGCAAGCAAGCAAAAAACAAAAGATGTCAAATTTGAAGTTGGAGGATGTTCAGAGATGAGGCGGTTGCTGAGGGAACGGAGATGTGAGGGCAGTCTGCTGAAAACCATCATCATCATCATCATCATCATCCATTAATCTGAGTATTTAAAAAGGACCCGCCGGACTGCCAGCATAATGCCCGAATTAACACTCAGCCAGCAGCCGCCTCTCCCTCCTAATGAGAGAAGGACAAGGCGATTGATTTCTCTGAGATTGTGTGTGTGAGTAAGACTGTGTGCGAGACGGACAAAAACAAACATACCGTCACAATGGCTGCCCGCGGTTCTGTGTGTGTGTGTGTGTGTGTGTACCTCAATAAAGGTGCCGGGGGCTAGGTGCATCTTAATGACGAACATGATGGGGATCCAGATGACAGAGCAGGTGACCATGAGCCAGCCCATCACCATGGACCAGGTGGGGTAGGTGTAGTCCTCGTACGTCATCACCTTCCACTGGTACAGGCTCAGTCCCAGAATGCCCTGCACAGAGCATGGGGGGGGGGGAGTAGGAAGAGCAGAAGGAGGAGGAAGAGGAGGAGGAGAAGGAGGAGGGGGAGGAAGAGGAGGAAAAAGAGGAGGAGGAAGAAGAGAAGAAGGAGGAAGAGCAGGAGGAGGACAAGGAGAAGGAGGAGGTGATGAATCAACGTTGACCCAAACAAATACAAAATTTTTGAATATATTTAGGTCCTGATTTCACACAGCGATGCAGGCAGCAGCTCTGGACCTGTCTGTGTCTCTCCACTGTCCCCATGTGGTTTGATTGGGCCAATAATGGAGGGTTTGCCTCTTCTTCTGTCTGCTGATTGGCCACAAAGTCTGATGGTGTTGCATGAATCCGTTATATGCTTTTTTTGTGAGAAGCCAGGTTGACCACTGTCATCATCGCCTCTGCTCTGATGCTACACTGCTGTTAATGCTGCTGTTATCATACATGTACTGTATATGTTGTGCAGGTCAGCTGGCAGCCGGTGTGATGGTGCATTGGAAAGTTGAAAAAAAGTAAGTTCCCCTGCATATGTTATTGTCAGCGTTTCAGTTCGGCCGAAATGTCGACAAAAAAACATGCAGAGGTGATCTGTGCGTGAGGGAATTCATTTTTTTAGTAAGGAAAAATTGCACCACAAACTATCTAATTGCATCAGAACATACAGCCCGCATTGGACTGCATGTAACAAAGAAGAGGTCAGTTTATAGAATGTGTGTTTACTGGAAAAATAGTTCTCGAGGCTGTTGTGTGTGCAGCAGTCGACTTGACGCCACACTAACAACTTGGCAGTTACTATGTTGAAATACACAAACAGCTTGACACTTTGTGACGTGACGCAAAATGGAAGGAAGAAATAATTTTAGATTTCACCGGAACAGGGCAAAAATTGCTCCTGTTCCTTTCAATGGCAAATCAATGAACTTGAAAGGCGTCAGTGAAAATGGAAACATTTACGCTGTGTGCGTGCATGTGTGTGTGTGTGTGTGTGTGTGTGTGTGCGTGTGTGAGACAGATGAAAAACAAACATACCGTCAGAATGGTTGGAGTCACAAAGGCCCAGCAGATTCTCCAGAAGCGGTTTGGCTGGAAACCAATCATCATTTCAATGTCCTCGCAAAACCTCTGCAGACCTGTGAAAAAAAAAAAAAAAAGAAAAAAAAAATGAAGAGGGAAGAGGAATGGGAGAAAGTCCGAGAGACGAGACACAGAGAGTGACCCGGGTTTAAGGTCCCATACAAAGGGGATCAGCAAATACAGCCCATCCTTTATGTGTGTGTGTGTCTGTGAGTGTGTGTGTGTGTGTGTGTGTGTGCATCAGAGAGAGAGAGACAGAGACAGAGCATCAGTTTCTGTCCCTGAGAAGCTTCCAGAAGAAAAAGCGGCGTAGCAGATGGCGGCGTCCCTCTGCCTTTATTGACGGATAACAGTGAGTGACATGAATCCAGAGCCACACAATCATTTCAATATGTCACCTGTACGACGCGGTGACAGACCGGAGGAGCCGCTAGCTCCTTGGTAACAGGCTCATGACACACCTGGGCGCTCTGCCGCTGTGCGACTTACATGACAACAGAGACACCTAGTGGTGACGACCTGAACAGCACCGTGAATACAGCAGGGAATAGGGATTGTGAATAATGAAGCCTTTGCCTGTGGCCTTTTGCTAAATCATCTGGAGGCCTTTGTAGATGTAACAGGTGTTATTATGTTTTATTATTATCCTTACTTACCTATTTTATCTTTATTTCTTTCTTTCTTTCTTTCTTTCTTTCTTTCTTTCTTTTTAATGTCATTTTTTTAATTGATAATGTCATTTTACCTGACAAATTATGTTTTTTTTGTGTGTGTTATGTGAAGCACATTGAATTTGCCTTGTGTATGAAATGTGCTATATAGATAAATCTAGGGACTTGGATGAACTGCCTCCCATCATAAATAGGAGAAGGCTCGTGCTGACAGTAGGTTCAGCCAATACGGGTTTTTGAAGGCCGATACAGATCGATTATAGAAATCAAACTCATGATGCTCTTACCAAGTTTTAATCCTATTAAAACCACATTGCATTGAAAAGTCCTAGATATTTAGTTTTCTTTAAGATATTAAATTGATACTGGACTTGATTTGTTCTGACTTGACTTGTCTTGACAGGACTCCATTTAGACTTGAGACTTGACATTAATGGCATGGACTTGACTTGGAAATCTACATTTAGACTTGAGACTTGACTTAAGACTTGAGCCTCAAGACTTGAGACTGACTTGGGACTCGAGCAAAGTTGACTTGGTCACACCCCTTTGGATACTAAAACTCTCCATTGATGAAATTATTTTAGTGTCAGAAGCTGTTTAAGGCAGCTGGTGACCCTCCACACCTATTCAATGGGAGGGGAAACAATTAAATGGAAAAATAAAATGTGCAAAGAAAACTGACTGGCCGATATCCGATTTATTTTTTTGTCACTTATTTTTTTACTGGGAATTGTATCATACAAAAGTTAACAATGAACAGTAAACAGTGTGGGGTTCATATTTCATAGATATCTAGTGCACTGTTCTACATTTCAGCCATTTTTATTCATATCAAGAGTTGGCAGTGTCCTCTATGTGATGTAGATTGTCCATTTGTCCCATTTTTCTATGGAATACATCCTTTGTCTTTAGGATAAATGTAAATTTTTCCCAAAGCAAATATTTCCCCTACAATGTCCATCCATTGTTCAAGACCAGGGGTTTTGTACCAGTTTGTGGTGATTGCTTTTTTGCCGGCAACAAGTAAACATCTCACAAAGGTACCAGTCACATTTTAATATCACATTACGCAGAAGCATAATATCTTACAATCACTGGGGATTTCGTCACCTAAGATCTCTCTCAAAGTTGAGCGTATCTCATCCCAGAAAACTTCCCAGAAATCTTTTCACACGTCCAAATATATGAGAGTGATTAGCATCCATGTGTCCACACAGTTGCCACACAGCTGTCCGATATTTGATATTTAAAAAAAGGGCAATATTGGTGTAACCCTGGTTGATAAGGTAAATCAAACTAACATTTGGGCTCATGATTGATTTTACAGTAATAGCTGTACTCACCATAGAGGTAGGAAACTCCCACCAGCTCGAAGATGGCAATGATGACCAGAGAGTAGGAGGCTGCAAATGTGTCCACCAACTGCAGCATGTACATTCCACTCTGTTACACACACACACACACACACACACACACACACACACATGAATACAAAATATTGCAAAGACGCTTCATTGTCCTTGGAGGAGCTCTAGGCTTTTGTCTTTCGATAACATCCAGATTGAAATCTTGCCTCACTTGTTTCTTTCTAGCTCTGAGGCAGACTTGTCCATGGTCATAACTTTCACACTGAATTGTACCAGATCATAAGAAATGACATATGTGAATCCTGCTTTAGGCCGGATTTCTCCCTGTGAGCTGTCTGGGGGGATTTTAATAGCTCTCCAGCCTCTCTTGTTCCACTCAGTGAGCCTGTCCTCCGAAGGCCGAGCTTCGCTTTACATGCACAAATCTGTCGGCTTATTCAAAGAAGAGTCGGAGGTTCGCGGGGTGAATGCTAACACGCCGCCGCTCCCTGTTTCAAGTCTGCGGCATGGCACCAGATATGAATAAACGAGGGAGTAAATGTAAGACCTCTGTCTGGGGACATGAGGCCTGTGTGTGTGTGTGTGTGTGTGTGTGTGTGTGTTTGTGTGTGTGACGTACCTCTGTGATCATGGGAAATCCAAGGATGAAGAAGCAGGCGCAGCAGACCAGGGTGAAGAGCGGTTTGTTTTTCCTCAGGTACTTGGGGAACTCGTCCGACACCGAGGTGACGATGGTCTCAATGGTGGCAAACTGGGATGGGAGGATGAGGAGGAGGGGAGGATGGGAGGATGAGGAGGAGGGGGTTAAGACAGAGGATAGACGAGAAGTCAGAGACAAAGTGAAGAAGTGAAGTCAGGGAAGAAGGGAAGGAGACAGGGGAAGAGGAGAGTTAAAGAAGCCTGATTATAAGAACTCAATTTTTCCTCTGTGATCAAATATCAATCAAGGCGTTGTTCAAATTTGATTTTGTTTGAGCGGTTAAATTCATTTTTAAAAATCCATCCTTTTCTCCAGGCAGTTTCGGACTAACTCCAGGAAACGCATCACAGCTGGACTTTGTCCTGATTGGCTCCCTTCACTAAAGAATTGCTGAAATCCGTCCAATCAGGCCAGTGTTCAAAATTTGAACTGGAAAGCGTCCACTCAGCAGGTTTACCTCTTTTCAATTAGAGGAGCTGCTGCTGTCGGCCAATCAGGGTCCAGGATTGTGACTTTTAGTCTTCACATTCATTCAATAAACCCCTTTTAACCAAACTACATTTATTATATGCACAAAAAAAAAAACATCATAAAAAAACATCGTTCTTATCCTGAACCATAGCAGATTTAAAACAAAATCATGAAAACTGAATGATATGGGACCTTTAATAGGTGAAGTGATAATCACAAATCATGGTGGAAATAGCGCTGAGAAGAGAGAGAGAGAGAGAGAGACCTGACAGGTGGAGTCTGCCTGGAGATTAGGGAATGTTACATGATAGCAAGAGGGGCTCAGGACCCAGAGGACCGCAGTGGATGAATAGACAAACAGGCAAATTGCAGGAGGGAGGTGTAGTGTGTGTGTGTGTGTGTGTGTGTGTGTGTGTGTGTGTGTGTGTGTGTGTGCTGTAGAAACCCATTGGCACCGAGCTATCTGCCACTTCTCCGCTCCTCTCCTTCCTCCTGAGCTCCCAAAACTAATTTCCTGTCAACATCCCAAGCCTATTACCGCCAAGCTGCTCGCTACAACAAAGCAGCTCGCCCGGCGCTCTGAGCCGCCGCCGCCAAGGCAAAGTAACATCATCATTTACTATTACTGTTGACTTGTGTCTTAATGCTCCCCCCTGCCCTCTGCCCCCCGCCGGGCTCGGGGGCATCACGCTGCACTTGGAGGAATTGGCTTTTTATCTGGAACTGTTTGCCTAAGATTGTGCCTGGAGGGTCTTCGGGGCCGCTCTGGTTTTTAAACCGTCCCGCAGACTGAAGGCTTTGCTCAGCAAAGTTTACATTAAGAATGAACCGGTGCAGTAAGTAGTGGAAGAGTTAGTGCTGTAACTTAAAAAGTCCAACAAGGATAAACCTTTAAACTGGATTAAATCACGGTTTAGCAATACATTCTGTTGCATTAAACTTTACACTTAGTGTAAGGACTAAGCAAGATTACATTTCAATTTCAATCCTCTTTTCTCACTTTCGCTCAGTTTAGTTTTTACTGTAAACATAGATTAACTTCCATCCTGTTATTCCAAAAGTTTAAATTCCAATTTAAGTTTTCTACTGGGAGGGAAGGTTTCATTTTCAGCTGTAGTCGTTCCTATTGAACCAAAACCTTAACCCTAGCCATCAGTTGTTTTATTGCAGTGACAGGTGGCAACGAGACAGGTGTGCAGACCTTTTCCTAGTCTGAACTCTGTCCTCTCTTCTTTTAGAATCAGATGGAAAAGATCACAGCTGACAACGTTCTCTTTTCTAAAGAGGAACTCAGGAACTTTTACTCTGAGGACATTTTATGAGACACTTTTTACTTTTACGTCAGTCGATTTTTACACCAGAACTTTGACTTCTACTTCAGTAAAATACCAGCAAAGTAACAGTTATTTTTTTATTTTATTTTTTTTATTTTTTTTTTTTAGTTATTTATTTATTTATTTATTTATTTATTTATTTTTGATGGGTTTTTTTGTGTTATTTTTGTTGTATATATATTTATTTATTTTCATTTTTTTATTTTGTTTTTTATTTTTTTTGTTGTTATATATATATATTTTTTTTTTGTTTGTTTTTTTAAATATATGTCTTATGCTTATGTTTATGTTTGCCATTTGTGTTGACTGTAGTGTTTAATGTATGTTTTTAAATGTGGACCCCAGGAAGACTAGCTGTGCTTTAGGGCAAAGCTAACGGGGATCCTAACAAATAAACAAATAAACAAACAGTACTTCTACTTGAGTAGGACATTCAAGTACTCTTTCCAGCCATTACCATCTCCTACAGTTCAGCTGCCCCTCTGTCAGAGCCGGGCTGGGTGTGTTCACTGGTCTGTTTGTGTGTAACTCTTTTCACCATGTACGGTGCTTAGGTGAATTACGGTCTGCACTGTTTAGACTGCAGATCCCCAGTCAGTGACAGACAGTGTGGTGTGCTGCACAAAATTCTATTGATAATTTGGTGGATGTGTGTAGAATTTATACATAGGTGTATGATGCTATGAAAGTGAGTGTGTGCTTTGGAGTAAACAAAAGTTAGAGACTCTCATTACTGCCAGAAAGATCCTTAATGTTGGGAAACTTTGGGGCCGTCGAGAAAAACAATGTGTTTGTTTTTGCAGCTTCAGTGAACACAACACAAACCAACACCCAGGTAATGATGAAGTCTCCACATGCATTTAGAAATATGCAAGTTACTATTAATTTTTATTACATATTGCACACTGATGCACAGGCACGCACATTTGTATTACTATACTTGTGAGGACCTTCATTGACTACATTCATTCCTTAACCCCAAATCTTAACCCCTCGCACCCCGAGTTTCCTCTTAAGTAGCTTCAAAGTTAGAAATTTATTTTTTTTCCAAATAGTATGACAATGTCACATACATAATTCTGTATGTATTCTGAAACCCAATACATCATTTTTTAGGTCTGCACCATTACAACAAATATAGATGTTTGTGCATAATTTTTCCCTATAATTCAGCCTGACATGTTTGGTATCTTTGGAAACCTTAGGATCTTGAGTAGAATTTAAAATAAAGGGTTTCAGGGTAGAAGTGGTTTTAACCTGAACCTAATCCTAAATCAAATCTGAACCCTAAACCAAAATCCTAACCTTAAACTCGCCCCTTGCAGAGGTGAAGAGCAGCAAAATGTCCTCACTTTGGAGGAATTTTCTTCATCTTTCTATCCTTGTGAGGACATTTGGTACTCATACATAGGTAGTAGTAGTAGTAGTAGAAATACAAGAACACACACACACACACACACACACACACACACACACACAGTGAGAGAGAGGTGGTTACCATGGTATCCAGGCCAAGAGTCAGTAGCATGAGGAAGAAGATGATCGCCCAGAAAGGAGACAGGGGAAGTCTGGTCAGAGCCTCTGGATACACAACGAACGCTATGCCTGGACCTGATACACACACACACACACACACACGCACGCACACACGCACACATGCACACATGATGTTCCAGATGCCCCAGCACAGATAAAGAGCTGTGTTTCTGTGCGCCGCAGCGCTCTGTGCGGCCGGTCGCTGTGCAGTTTGGTATCTTACCTTCATCTGCCACCTTCTCTATTGGCACCTTCAACTCATGTGCCATGAAACCAATGACAGAGAAGATGACAAACCCAGCAAATATACTGGTGGCGCTGTTTGTACACGTCACTATAATAGTATCCCTGGAAGAAGAAAACAAAAAAAAACAGAGAAGGAGGTTAAACAAAACAGCATCTGCTTTAGTGGTTTTAACAGTACAGCAATAATCAGAACATGGTCTACACACTGATACTGATGCTGTTTCATTTGGTACATAAAGGACACATCTGCCTGTTGTGTACAAGCAGATGAGAGATCAAGCAGCGCCCTCTAGTGACAGGAATAAAAACTGACAGGTCTAAAAGGAGTTTGGGAATTTTTTTTTTTTTTTTTTTTTAAATACATCGATCATTGACATTTCAGCAGTTCAGGGAATATTTCAACAAAAGCATAGCCTATTTAAATCTCATCATTTGACCACAACTTTTCAGGATTTTATTCATGAAATCTACAAAAATGTAGATTTACATGAACTCTTAAAACATTAGCAT
This sequence comes from Centroberyx gerrardi, assembly GCF_048128805.1. NCBI lineage: Eukaryota > Metazoa > Chordata > Actinopteri > Beryciformes > Berycidae > Centroberyx > Centroberyx gerrardi. The sequence goes on from NC_135997.1 coordinate 1,971,601, forward strand.
TAACAGCAGAATTCATGATCTAACTACAGTTAACAAGCAGCTCTTCCAAATTATATTTGTTCCATTCGTAGTTTGTTATCATGAAATAAGTATCAAGGTAGGAAGTCTTATGGAAAACAAGGGTCATTAAACAATTTCGGCATCAAAGAACATCAGACCTCATATAGACACCTCATATAAATAAAAAAAATAATGAAACCTTAAATCATTATAAAATTTTGGTGTGTTCCTAGTATTATATAGTGTCAGAGTATGATTTGCTAACCACAGAAATGAATTTCTGCAGCTAGAGTGGATATTTAGCTCCAAATCAGCTGACAGTTTTGGTTTCTTAACTCTCATGCGCGTACGGGAAAAGAAAGAAACACCATATCACTGGCTGCAAAACATCACCATGTTTATTACTGACATTTGTGCGTTACGGGCACAGATGTCATGTGTCTACGGGCCGGCGATGGTTTCAGTGTGTTTGCCAGAAGCATGGTTTACCTGCTGTGTGTTTACCTGTAGCAGTTGTTGTGGAACTTGTTGTAGGAGGAGAGCGTGATGAGGCCGCCCCACGCCGCCGACAGAGAGAAGAAGATCTGGGTCGCCGCGTCCTTCCACACCTGACAGAGAAGAGCAGCGCAGGTCAAACACTGCAAATAACTCTTTGATTTTGATTTTAAAGTCACAAAGAAATGTAAAACAGCTTTTTCCTTGTTAGCTAATTCTCCATATCATAACATACACCTGTTTTACAAAACATTTGCAAAATTTTGCAAAATCCCCAATAGATTTACTTCCTGGAAAACAGTGTATTTCCAGTGGTTCCTTCATGTTGTACCAGTAGAACCATTAAAACCATTAAAAAAAAATGTGAACAACCCCCTGCAACTTCACAACTTTCAAAGTGACAGTGTCAACATGATGCGGTGGTGAAAATCTGTTTCCTTTTCTAAGACACCATGGTTGAGTCCCGGTGGCTGAATTTACACACACTGGCCACTTTATTAGGTACACCTATCTAGTACCGGCTGGTCATTTGTTGCTATAGCAACATTTATCATAAGGACCAACAACTTGTGTGTTCAGATGCCCTTCTGCACACCACTGTTGTAAAGACTGTTACTGAAGCATTTGTTTGTTGTTGTTATTTGTTTTTTACTTTGTTTTTGATTGCTGTCTCTCTGTTTTCACACTACAGACTGTAGTGTGAAAATCCCAGGAGCGCAGCAGCTGTTTCTGAGCGGCTGAACCAACAGTCAGACGCTCAAAGTCTCTTCAATCACAAATCTCGCCCTTTCTAATGTTTGGTCGAGCAAAAACCTAAACCACTTCACCATGTCTGCATGCTTTATACTGTATGTTGAGTTGCTGCCACATGATGAGGAGCAGGCGGTCTGTGTTAACAAGCAGGTGTACCTAATAAAGTGGATTATTCATTTTGAACAATACAACATTTGTGAAGCTCGAGATTATGAACAAAGCATTTTTGAACTATTGGACTGTGGAACAGCCCCTCCCTGCGAGGTGGGACAGAACCCGTCCAGGATCAGGTACCTTTGCATCGTTGAGTTTCTCCCACTTCGGGGTGATGAAGTAGAGGATGCCGTCTCCGGCGCCGGGCAGCGTCACGCCTCGGATCAGCAGGATGACCAGAACCACGTAGGGAAACGTGGCGGTAAAATAAACCACCTGACCAGAGAGGAGAGACGGGACGAGAGTAAGGCAGGATAAAAACGAGAAGGAGAGGAAAAGAGAGAGAGAGGCACTGAAAAGGTTTCTGGTTCCTTGTTTATTTCAACTTAAGACTGGGTTTCCTTTAAGTGGTAATCCTCAAGATCCTGGCTTTGTTTACTTGGTTAATTTCTTGGATTTTAGACTTTTTTTTTTCTCACCTAAATTTATTATGAGATTTTTCATCAAGATCTGACAGCATAAGAGAGCTAAACATAGGTTTCACTCATATTTTGAGGCTGTAATGATTTAAAACACAGTGGAACAGATGTGAATATACTCAAAATTTTGATGGTTGGACAGGAACAATCTGTGGAACTGTAGTATGAACACTGTCTTTTAGTTACAGCAAATTTACTTCTGTCTACATCTAGTTTACATTTCCCCCAATCATTTTGCAATGCATGCTGTATGTAATTTGTTTTTTTTTTTACATTTACTTTATGGTGTCAAACCTAGCTTGAAATGAACTGCTGTCTCGGCTAACAAAGACACGCTAAATAAAAATGTGAAGTTTTAGAGGCGACATGTTTTTGAGGGATTATTTCCTGGAGGAGACTTCCAGTTCTTCCTGTGGGATAAAACTGATTGTTTGGCCAAAGCAAATGTCTTCTTCTGAAGGAGGAAAACAAGCGCTGATATCTGCAACTATGCTGACTGTGTGCAGAAACAGAGCGGAAGCTGGACCGTTGGTACTAACTTAAAGGATAAGTTTGGACCTATATATATTTTGTCTCTTATATACCTGTAGGGCCTGTAGTACAATATTGTCTCCAGTCAGCCGTCAGTTGAAACAGCTCCGCTGCCTCTTGCTGCAACAATGAGTCCAAACTGTTTGTTAAAATATCTCCAAAAAATCCAGTCTGTGAGAACGATACGGAGACGACCGACATATTTCTCTCCACGGCCCGGAGCAGCAGCGCCACACCGTTTCCACTCAGCGGATCATCTTCTACCGAACTCTACTGTTTACAATCTGACCTGACCGTCCAGAACTAGATCATTCCGCCAGGAACCGCCTTTCACCCCACAGCGGTCTGTGCTGTGGCAGAGAAAAATAATTTGTGTGTAATGGAGGAACTGAGTCATGTTTACTCAACAAACAGCTTTTTTTGGAGATATTTTGACAAACAGTTTGGACTCATTGTTGCAGCAAGAGGCAGCGGAGCTGTTTCAACTGACAGCTGACTCTGGAGACAATATTCTCTGTGGATCCAAGAACTACAGGGATGAAGAGACTCATTATATTCAGGAACAAAATCACAGACCTTATCCTTTAGCAAAACACCGGTGTTGTGCTTTAACTTTCCACTGTCCACTTTCCTGCCAGAGTGTCACTACATGCAGCAGAGCGGTGCATCTCATCTCCATCTCCTCTAGAGGGCGACACGCCACAAGAATTCAGTCTGAACAATAACTAACTCCTGTTTCCCTCCTGCCGGACGAAGGTGGGAACAGCAGGGAAAGAGGATGGAGGATTTGTTTCTGACAGGTGTTTCTCTGTCAGCGTACCTTTCCTGATGACTTGATTCCTTTGGCCAGGGAGGCGTAGACGATGATCCAGGCCAGGAACAGACAGCCTGCTAACGGCCAGCGGATGTCTCCTGGGAATTCAATCCCTTTAGAGATGTGCAACACATTGTACCTGCGGGTGGGTGTTAAACAGCAACACTTAGCTTGAAAATTGATTAAATTCCAAACATTACACATCTACAAATCGTCATTGTCAGGTGAAAACCTCATAACTCATAATTTTGGTGATTTTCATGCCTTAACTTAAATTGAAGCATCACATGCTCCTCTATGGGTTGAGGAAGTTCCACGACCTCTTGGGTCTATGAAACCCTTTCAAACCCCCATTGGATAAACTGAAAAATACATGGTGGTCGAGCTAAAAACAAGGCTGATTTTCTGAAAGTTCCTGAAAAGTTAACATTTCAGAGATGCAAGGTTTTCACCTGACAACAGCGAAAAGGTATACATCAAGTGTGAGAGGTGAGACAGCAGAATGTAGGTAAACACAGAGAAAAATGCAACTGGGAGCCTTTAAATAAAATCCATTTATTCTGCCCTAGAAAGCCAAACAGCAGTAACGGAAGGAGAAATGAAACTGAGGAAAATGATTTCAAAGTTTTTCTCCCGTCCCGGACAGAAGTGGGCTGAGTATCACCAGAGGTGGAAATTAACTAAGTACATTTACTGAAGTACTGTGCTAAAGTACAATTTTGAGGTACTGGACTGAGTGAGACTTTCTACTTTTCCTCCACTACATTTATTTGCCGGCTGGAGTTACTAGTTACTTTGCAGAATAAGGTTTTACATGCAAAACATACGATAAGCTCATAAAATATGTTGCATTGTTAGAGTTTAAACTCCCCAACAGTATATGGAGCAGTTAGACCGACAACATTAAAATACTTCTTACAGGTTAATGCTTCAATAATTTAACACTCTGAAAGAATGAGGACTTTTACTTTTGATACTTAAGTACATTTTACTGCTAATAACTAATATACTTTTACTTAAGCAACATCTTGAATGCAGGACTTTTAATGGAGTATTGTTGATGTGGAATTTAAATCCTTTGGACATGTAAGACAGGGAAAAGTCTTTACTGCTGTTTGGTTTCTTGGCCAGAAGTCACAGTGTTTGTTTGTTTGTTTGTTTGTTTGTTTGTTTGTTTGTTTGTTTGTTTGTTTGGGATAATCATCACTTACTTGAAGTATTCCTCACTGGGGCTGACATAGGTCTTGTTCCCATCCACAGTCATGTTTAGCAGTTTAGTCAGGTTTCCCACAGCGTTGGCGGACAGACAGAAACTGGAGTTCTTTATGGAGGTGATGTTTCTGTCCCGCAGGATGCAGGTGTCTGTTCCAACCACAAACCAACACACATCAACAGGGGGAGACGGGCTCAGAGTGCTGCTGCACTGTGGGACAGACGGACTGACGCGTGACGGCTCACGTCAGATTTACTCAGACTCATGATGGACGCCGTTATCAAATACAGAGTCAGTTATGGAAATGACTCTGTATTTGATATCGGTGTCGATCACAGAGTCAGTTATAGAAATGATCCTCCTACCGCTCTACATTTTAGATCTATACTTTCAAAAAAGAAACTGAGAAACTCTGCTTTTTAGTTTTTATGCAGCCTACAAACGAAGCGAACGCCAGAAAGATCTTGACTTCAACTTATTCTATTATCCCACGTGATCAACAGTTTGTTTAAATATACATTCATAATGGTTTAGTAATGTCCCTGCCTGTGTTTTCCTTGTCTCTAGCGTCTTGCATTCTTTAATATTCTACAGTATGTTTGCCTTCAGATGGAGATAAAACTCCCACTGCTGCCTTACATTCAATACAGTTTATTCTATTATTGAATTACTGAAATTCAAGACAATATATTTCCCCAAATTGAGAATGACATTCTGCATATTTTTTTTTTTTTACAAAGAATTACTGCACTTCACATAATTGTCACTCAGAGATTCAGAGAGATACAGAGAGAGAGAGAGAGAGAGAGAGAGGGCTACATGTACAACATAGAAACGCTTGCTTTTATACATTCTCTTTAATAATTTTATCACAATTTTGATGTTCATATTTTATGCTTTACTTCTGTTGTCATTAGCAGATGTTTTTATTACCATTCTCTTTCTTTTCCCTTTAATTATCTATCATTTTCCCCAATTTTGAAAATGGAAGAGAGATACAGACACAGAGAGAGAGAGAGAGAGAGAGAGAGAGAGAGAGAGAGAGAGAGAGAGATACAGCAGTACTCAGTTCCTCCAGCAGGTGTCAGTCTCGGGCTCACTGCGGTACTGCAGCACAGCTGTACAGTAAATTTGTCAAGCAAGCAGTTTTTGTGCTGAATTCACAAAATTGCAAAAGGGGAATATCGCATGATCTGAATCGAATGTCAATATTTATTCGATGCAGTTCTGTGTCAAACGCCTCCGCTTCACTGCTCTTGTCAAAACATTATTTTTTTTCTACATTTACATTTATAAACCAGACCAATAAAGATCAGTTGCACATTGCAGCTCCAGAAGAGAAAAAAAAACTGCTGTAATCTCACATTATAAATATCACTTATTAATCGAGAAGGTGTCAGATATTTCCCTCCAGGTGTGATCTGTCAGACTGAGGCTCTGGCCGCAGTTTACCGGCCTGCATCACCGGGAATAACACTCCAGCTCCAACAATAAACTGTTACCTGGTGAACAGTGAACGGCAGCGCGCGGCAGAGAGCTCGGTTTGGGGGTTTCGTTCACCGGGGAGAGCGAGAACACGGAGAGCTGAACACCGCAGAGATCACAGGTCACGATTCATTATACTGCAGGTTTGCAAGACACCTCAGCTGAGGAGCCATGACGCATTGCGCATTGTGGAGAGAGGTGCTTTTGGTGTGTGTGTGTGTGTGTGTGTGTGTGTGTGTGTGTGTGTGTGTGTGTGTGTGTGTGTGTCTTACCTAAAAGCAGCATGTCTTTGTCCTTACATTCCACCGTGTTCCACTCATTCCTACAGTTAGCCCATGGCAGTGAGCCCTTCAACGAAGCGAACAGGTAGTACAGTGTCCAGCACATTATAATATTATAGTATATGGCTATCAAGACAGATATTATCAACATGGCAATCCCGCAACCTAAAATAAATAAATGAGAATGAAATATATAAATTACTCTTAAGCAAAGTAGAAGCGCGTGAGTATAAGAAATGAGGATTATTTGGGTATTAAATCTGATTATTTTTACAGTTTATTTTACAGTGGGGGTTCAGTCGGCGCAGGTTACCTTGCAGGGCTGGGATGGCTTTCCACACGGACACCGGGCCCTGGCTGGCAAACTGGCCCAGCGAGACCTCCATCAAAAAGATTGGGATCCCGGCAATGCCCAACATTGTCAGGTAGGGGATCAAAAAAGCTCCTGCAAGGAAATTAAACGAATGAACCGCAAAGCCTGAAAGTGACAAGAGTCCAAATAAAAACCAACGAGAATCCAAGGATGAAGCGTCAGATCATCTATTGATTTTGTCATTTAAGAAAAGAAGACAGCCAGGCTTCTGTCTGCAGTCAACACACACAATCTGGATCATTAGATTGATTCATGAATAAAAATCATAGCCAGGAATTTATCTAGAAATAGCTGAGGGCCTGGCTGAACAAATGACCCAGCAAGTAGGTTAAATGTAGCATAATAATAATAATAACAATAATAATAACAATACTACTACTACTACTACTACTACTACTAATATTAATTATTATTATCTACAGTTTTATTATTCGTATTATTAGTATTATTAATAATAATAAACCTCCTATAAAAGTCCTATAATGATGTAAATACATCTCTTCCAACATTTTTTAACCATATTGAGACAATTTTTTTTCTTTCATTTTTTTTTTTTTTAATGACCAGATGGAGCAGACATTTCACTGGAAGTAAAGGGAAATAATTCAGTCCCTGCCTGCCGAGATGTAATGCTTTTTTTTATGTGACTTTAATGATTGATCAATTCTGTGTCGTAATAAGTTTTTATTCTCCCAACATCTTACCTCCACCATTTTGGAAGGCAAGATATGGAAACCTCCACACGTTCCCCAGTCCCACGGCATAGCCAACCATGGACAGAATAAAATCCAGTTTATTGGACCAGTTTCCTCTCTCCTTATTCTCATCTCCCTCCTCGTCATCATCGTCAGCCTGAGAAAAAAACAGCGCTGGTCACTTCAAAATGTCTCTGCATGGCTGAACTACACTCTCTCTTTATTCCCTCTCCAGAATAAACCACAGCTTGATCACACTCAGTCCAACACGAGTCAAAACGAAACAGATGGAGCCAAAAAAATAAAAAATAAATAAAACATTAAAAGCCACTGGGCTTGAAAGGTTTGAACCAGTTCTGTATTGGAAGATCAAAGGATGGCTGGACACTAATCTCCAGTCAGTTTCATTATTAAGCAAAAAAACACCAATATGAACAAAAATGCAACATATTTTCAGAAAAACATTAACTTATTTTTCCCCTTAACAAACCCGTTCATCACATCAGGGGTTTGGAGCAAAAGAGGCGTAAATGACATTTTCTGATTTTATGGCAGACCAAAAGCAAAACTTTAAATGATGGCATCTTTTTTCATTCAAAATCTAACATAGGAATTTCATACTCATTCATACTTTTACAAAGATTAAGATTCAGAAAATTAAATAAAAACTGAGTGCAGTTACACCCTTTTCTACATAGGGTTTTCACCTACGTCTTCTGGATTTTTACCTTTATTTTAATTTCGTTTATGGTTACAAATGCGATCTTTTCACTAAATAAAAATCAGATCAAATAGAGCTCAGCTTTATATATATTCTATATATCAATTTTCTGCCAAGATGTCACTTTGCAGGCCCCTTCACACCGAGGCCTGCTGTGAATTTCACACCATAAATCTCATGTCAGACTAAAAAGGAGCTCAACTGTATTCCGCAAATGAAACAGGTGAACAAAAGGGGAAACTAACGTGGATCCAACTGCTGCAGCTGCCTGAGCAAATTCAAAATTGTGACAGTATGAATATTCAGATTCATAAACAGCTCGGTCCTGTTTCCTTATTTCCCTTTGATTGTGCGCCATGGGGAAAGGGAGATGGGAGCGTGTGTGCGAAAATGTGTGTGTGTGAGAGAGATGAAGAGAGAGAGAGAGAGAGAGAGAGAGAGAGAGAGGGTTGGAGATGGGGGGGGGGGGGGGGGGGGGGGGGGGGGGGGCTGAGGCTTATCTATGGAACACACCGGACAGGCGCGCGCGCAGAGGGGAGGAGAGGAATGCCCTCGCGGGGATTGGAAACAATCCGCAGCCTTATGTAACACATTACTGTATCACACCGGCCCACCGGGCCCCGGACGGTACCGGGCCCGTCTGAGACTAATTTGATCCTGCAGTTTTTTGTTTTTTTTCCATCTTTATAACTGAGAACAAAGACCAAGCAGAGACAACAAAATCACCTAAAATCAATTTATCAGCCCTAAAACGAAAAGTATCATCCACTTAGTACCAATGTTCCCTCTGAGCTGACTGGAGATCTACTGTGTCTAATAATTCATCACACCGATCAGATAATAATAACGTATTGACAGTTATCAGCAATCCAGCTCCACTTTACCTCAGGAAATTTAGCTGATATCAGCGAGTTTACAAGTTTTGGTGGTAAATCATACTGGTGCAGCGACTTTCCCATACAGACTGCAGACTGACAGCAGAGGGAAACCTGAACAGCACGAGGCAGGACAGGGACGCCAAATAGCTTCTATACTCAGGATCCAGAAGTTGCAGTATGCATTACACGTAATAATTCAGCACTTGAGGTTGGCTGCCACTGATACACGAGAGCCTCTTTACAGGCGGACGGTTTACTGCAGAATACACACACATCCAGGCCTACCTGCATGCAGCAGATGTGTTAAATGAACCACTGCCATTTCGCTTAGTGCTAACATCCATCCAGCCTGTGCGGCCTGAGCTCACATGCAGCCGCTGTGCCAAAATTCATTTCCCCTGAAAATGCGTTTCCCCTGGCGGTGCGTCACGCCACGCAGGAAAACACAAAAAAATCATTTCTTTTTTTGTGTGTTTGATTGTTTTCCCATCGCTGATTTTTCACACAGAAAAATAAGGTTGTGAAAACATTTCATGGGATTACAAAGACTGAAAGAAACCCAGGTGCCTCATAATGATCACACTTGTTTTTGATCGGATTATTTCAAGCCGATCAAAATCATTTCACAAGCTCCAGTAATTCTACATGGAAGCTGCCAGGCTCCACATTAGTCTGCTTGTCATTTATTAAGCGCATTTCCCCCATCATAATTACCTCGTGCAATGGACAAAAACAACACACCGCCAGGGGAAACACATTTTTCAGTGGATACAGTTTTGGCACAGCAGCAGCTAACACGCTGCCTCCATCACACAGCGCTGATCTAAAGCTCTGGGTGCCTCTAAAAGCTCCCGGGGGTTTCTGCTCCCCAGGCAGCCGGCAGCAGGTCGCTCCAGTCAGCTGTCTTATCAGAGAGAGACGGCATCATCCGTATCGCACCTAATTCCAGTGCAGCGTCTCCATGCAGCTGCTCTCTGCTCAGCCGCTCCGGTGTGGAAACGGTTCATTTAGCTGACTTACCCCCGCCACGGCGCCGGGCTGAACAGACGTGTTCCCATCTGTTCCCAGTATGATGGTGGTCTGGCTCATGGCCGTCCAGTTGCCCGAGGTGTTGTTTTGCTCCGCGGTGGCCCGGAGCGGGTCGACGTACTGGACAGACCCCGCCCGGGCCTGAGCGGCGGCCGAACCGGCGGAATCCTTCCGGAAGGCCGAGTTGGCAGCCACGGATCCAGGCACCGCCGGTGCGGCGCTTTTAAACGTCCCATAGACTTTATTAGTCTCCGGGTCTCCCGGTTTATTTTCCGTGGGACAAAAAGTTTTGCTCTCGTTGCACGGAGGCGGCGGTTGAGGCGCCGGGTGCGCGTGAGGGGCCGGCGGTTGGCACGGGGCGTTCTCCGGTTTGTTTGCTGTAAGTCCCGCGGCTCCGTCGGGCTGCTGTGACGGGATGTAGCCGGTAGGAGCGACGGCGCCGGCCGGCTGTTTGGCCATGTCTCTCTGGTCAGAGAAATCCTGGAACATGGGAGTGACAGATCAGCAAAACAAACGGCGGCAGAGCGACAGAAACCGGCTGCAGTCCATCTCTCCCGTTACACTAACAACCAACACGATGAATCCCTTTTTAAAAAGCCGCACCGGGAGTTTCTGTAACGTTTTAGCGGCTCTTTCTGCAGCATGTTCTGGCTCTGCTGGTCTATAGTTTCAGCTCACAGTCTACCGGGTGTGTGTGTGTGTGTGTGTGTGTGTGTGTGTGTGTGCGTGTGCGTGTGCGTGTGTGTGTGTGTGTGTGTGTGTGTGTGTGTGTGGGTGTGTGTGTGTTGGGGGGGTTGCTTCTCCCGTTCTCGGTTTCTGCAAGATTCTTTAATTTTACGCCCCATTTCCCCCCCATGTCATTCAGCCCCACACATCCACTGATTTTATGGGCAATAGACAAGCTGCCGGTCTCTCGGCAGCTCTCTCCCCTCTCCCCGGCAGGCATGCACGATCACCGGCGTTACAGCAGTGAGCGGACCCGGGGCGGAATTACAAATGACTCCCTGCAATTTAGCTTTGAGGGGGGAAAGCAACCAGAAAAAGCAACGAGATTCTAAAAAAAAAAAGCATGGGTAAAATAAAAAAAAAAGAAGAAAAAATCAGCCGATTGATTTTTTTTTATGTCAAACACATGCTTATGCTGTTAATTAGTGGAAAAAAGAAAGTGCATCTGGCTATAATTGTTTCTCTGTTTAATATAAAACGAATAAATTCAAATGAATGCGATACGGTGGAAGGAAATTAAACGGGTTTTTTTTTTAATCCATTGCAACTTTAAATACAAGCAGCTGAGAGTGAGAACAGGCTAATATGTCAGCAGCGACTGAACGAAGTACAGTAAAGTGAGCAAAGTTTGGACGCGGAGCTGCAGCTGCAGTTCAGCACCGCGGACAGCGCGCATCCCGGATACTTTCCAGTGGGTCCGTGTTTTATGAAAAAAAAAACGCCAAAACGCACGAAAATAGCTCGGAACAAGTGAATAAGAGAGCTGAAACGGCCGGTAGAAAAGCACAGAAAGTGTGCCGGGCACTTACCATGTTGTGCAGAGGCGCGCTCAGCGGCTGGAAACAGCTGGAAAGGCGACAGAGGAGTGGAAGTGGAGCGGCTTAGTGCAAAGCTTTCTATAGCGCCGTGGGAAAGAGCGGGCTTTGCGTCAGTGCGGAGCAAGGTGCCCTTCGCTTGACATTTTCTTGATAATAGGAGTTTGATAAATCATTGGCCTTGGATTCGGATTTTTAAAGGGACACCGGAGCCAAGACGACGAGGGCGCGCGCGTGTGTGCGTGCGTTATGGTCACGCCGTTTGTGCGAGCGTGCGTGCCGGACCGACTCTTTCAAAGCTGATTAATACACTTGTCTCCTGGGATGTGTAGGATACACACACACACGTGCACACACACGCACACACACACACACACACACACACACACACACACACACACACACACACACATGCAGCCTTTTTTGAGGAAGGTTTCCAGGTATTTTATTGGAGGAGATCTGCTGTATCAGACTGGTATTTGGGTCTAAATAATATTTGCTCGGTGCTGAGTGGAGTTTCTCTGTTACAGTTACAGTTACAGTCCTTCTGGCAAACAGACATGTATCATCCACCAGCCTATTCATTTATAGAAAGACTTTCAATAATTTAATTTGTCTTTACAGGCCGTGGTGCAGCACGCAGGCCTGTCTGCGGGTACAGCTGCAGAAACAGGACTATAAAACCAGAGAGCGCTTTAGTTGCAGAAGTGTTTATTAAAACCGTTATATGACACTATGAAGCGTGAGATCGGCATCCACTATTGACCCATTTACACATATTATTTGTGGAAATCGTATAGCAAAAAACAGCAGAGTGTTAGAAAACTATCGGCTAAAAACGGCCTGAACTATATATAGCTTTTCCACTTGGAAGGATTTACGCACAGCGCGCTGCGGGCTCTATACGTTGCTCCGTGCGTCACCGATAGCAGCATTGATCAAGTTCAAAAAACGTGGGCGAGGTCTTCATGAAACTACTCATTTGTTAAAGTCTTACGCTTTTTTCTATACAGTCACGTGTGTACCGAGGAACCGGAGCCAGCGACTATAGCAGCCTATACTGGAAGCTGTGGAAGTTGGGGAAAAAACGGTGCCATAGCTGTCCTGTCCTAAAACACTGCATTGCGCATAAGACTGTACAACTTTCCCTTTAAACGGATATTCTACATCCAAGTCCTGTATGTGGAAATCTCCAAGAAACTAATAAAGGCACGCGGGGCATCTTTTCCCTCGTTAAGGACAAATTGTTAATTATAAAACGGATAACAGTGTCTTTATTGCGTCTATACACGAATAGGCCAAACTCCCATATAGACTGAAGCTCAGTGTGTGGTGCAGGAAGTGAATGCAGCACGCAGCAGCACACACACACACACACACACACACACACACATACACACACAGATACAAGGGGGCTGGATTTCAGGATTTCATATAAGAATGTTGATCTTTACTCCTGATGCTGTGGCAGTATTGTGAACTTTAGGCCTTTTTGTCAATAAAGCACGATGAATTGAAATAGCTCCAGTCAAGTTCGTTGTAAAATGACCGATAAACTCATAACAGCTAATTTAAATATGAATGCATTAACGTTAAATCACCACTCATACCAGTTAGGCCTCATGTGTCTTAGCAACCGCGTTGTTTAGCTGCTGTTCAAGAATGATATTGCTTGAAGGAAGAATAGCCTAAAATTTCAATATTATTAATGATATTTTAAAATTGTTAATTTAAATATTAATGCACTAACCAATCACATATACCGGCACTTAGACTATGTGTCACATAGCAACCATTTTGTTTAGCTAGGTGGAAGAATAACATTTAATTATTAGGCTATTATTTGCCTATTAAAGTGTTAATTTAATAATTAATGCTCTAATCTAAACCACTTTGTTTAGCTAGCCTACTGTTCAAAAACTGTAGTGCTAGGCAAAAGAATAACATGAATCAGTATTAATGTGGTATAAAAATAAAAGATTTCTTAAAGATTTGCGTTTTTTTTTGTTATCAAAACGTGTGTTAACGCCGTTTCAATAAAAATGTACAAATGCCAAAATATAGCCTACTTAACTTTGGACAAAAGCGTCTGTTAAATGACATAATGTAATGTAATGTAATGTAAAGGCGGTGAGTCGGATCCTGCACTGACTTCAGGTCAGCTCAGAAGGTTTCAGCCAGTCACTCAACGCCTCTCAGCTGTTCTCAGATCAGTGTAACCCGCGGCCCGTCGAGCCTTACTGTTGAAACCAGTGGTTAACGGGACACACCGAGTCATCACGGGGAGGACTGGCCCACTTTGGCCCGTTCACTTGCTATGCGCGGCGCGCTCCCTGCGCTTGTAAATCTACGTCCGTTCCAGATAAGAGGCTGACGCGCTTGTATTAGCCGGCCGCCTTGGCTTTAATTACATTGTCAACAGAGAATAATTGTAATTGATTTCTGCTGCTCTTCCCGAGTCCGCTGAACACACGGACTGACAGCCCGCCCCGCTCACACACACGCACACACACACGCACGCGCGCGCACACACACACGCACGCACACACACACACACACACACACACACAAACGGGCTACATCCAGCATCATCCTCATGAGCCATTTAACAAAAAGATTTCATAAAAAGTAGCGGAAAATTGTCCTTTAAGGTTTTACCACACTCACAGAAAAAAAGGTACCGAGTCGCCTCCTCTGTCGCTGAGGCTGCAGCACTGCAGGAGCCTCCAGAGCCCTTCAGAGAGGTTCTACAGCACCACGTTCACATGGTTCCACAGGACCCTGATGGTTATGAAGAACCGTTTAAGGATGCATGAAATGTTCCAAATCAGCATAAAATCACCTTTTAAAGACCACTAGGTTCTTAGTTATGATTTGCCAGTTTTATTCATTTTGACAAATCAGAGGCTGCTCGAGTCGTGACAGAACCACGAACCAAACCAAGGAACCCTGGAGGAACCCTCGTTTTTCTGTTTGAAAGTCATTTGGGTCTAAACAATACACAAGACCTCAGCGCTTCTGTGCACACAATTTTGGCCACATGATTTCAGGTTTGATCACCAAGTCTTTCATCAGGGTTGGAATCTCAGTCTTGAAGTTTTCCAGTGGGACATTTTATCCGCAGCAGGCCTGGAAGCCTTCAGTTCACTGCAGGATCTGTGCTGCTGAGCTGCGCCTGTATCTCCTGCTCGTTAATTACATGAGCCGGTCTAATTAATGGATCACTCCCACTGCCGCCTGCATGATAAGATCCGCATCCAGCTGAGGTCAGCCCGGGGCCCACGCCTCGCTTCAGCTTCAGCTTCATCATCATCATCGTCATCATCATCATCAGTCCTGGCTTGCAGGCCCGTCACACCACAATCCGTGTTCTGGAAATAATTCGTGTAATTGCTTCAGCAAGAGCACTTAAAATGTCTTCTATTTATTATTATTATTATTATTATTATTATCATTATTATTATTATTATTATTATTATTATTATTATTATTATTATTATTATCATAGGCCTATTAGGCTACACATATATATATATATATATTTGGTGCCTCTTCTGCTTCTCTTGCTGCTATTATTTCAAAAATGAAGCAAATCGATCTCTGCTGGGCTATTAATTTTATTTTTGGATACTTTTGGGACATTTTGTGTATCAGAACTTTTTGTTAGGCAAATAGAGTCTATGGATCACAAAATAAAAATAAATAAATAAATAAATGAAAATTAATATCGATAAGGCTGCCGAGCTTTTTGCATCTGTTCCGAAAACTCTGCTGTTCAACTATAATCCAAACCTGTTTCACATCGTCTGCCATGTCATTTTAAAACATTTAGTAGCCTAATTTATAACATTTTGTTAGTATAAAAACTTTTAATAGACAGTTTTAATGAGATTTATTTACCACATTGACTCTCTGGATCTTTACCTTGCGACAGCGATTGGACTATTTAATAAAAAGAGACAGAAGTTTTACTTTTTAAGTTATAGATCTTTATGTGCCTCAGAAAATGAATGGCTGCCTATGAGAGAGATGTTAAGATCGTTAATTTCTTGATTCTAAACCCAGATGGTTCATTCAAAATGGTAAAAAAAAAAAAAAAAAAAGTTTTCAAACGCTGCTAAATCACATCTTGATAGCATTTCAACTTTTTCAGCATGTTAGCTTTTTTCTTCTCAGTTAAAGCAATGATAACATGCATTATACGTGACATACACTGAATGTACAAAACCTGAGGGCCACTTACTCTTCATGAAGTACACTGATGACATGAGTCCAGGCAAAAGCCATTATCCCTTATTGATTTCCCTTATTAAATCTATACCAATCACAAAGGAGATGTAGATACAGAGGAGCAGACGAGTTAGAGAAGAGTTTTTAAGCTTTGAGACAATTGACATGTGGATTGTGAAAGGAGATGTAACTATCAGAAACATATCCCTAATATTTTGTCATTCAGTATATATAACAAATAGCAGCAATAGAACATGTCAAACAGCAGTAAAACATCTGGAAACATCTGCTATTTGCCATGAATTTAACCTTTTAGCCTTTCAAACAGAAGTTCACGTTTTTCTTGAGAATCCATACACTGCTATTTGATAGCATTAAGCAGACCAGACTATGTTAATAGGAAAATGGCAGAGGACATAGAAGAAGTAGGCATCTATCAGGAGAGGTGACTGTCAAATCACCAATAAAACAGGCAGCCAAGCCCACAGTCTGCTCCTCCCGCTCACAGATCACTACTCTGTCCCCAAGTTCAGGATTCATCATCTCAGGGAGAAACGGAAAAGTCTTTAATTGCAAGCAGGGCTGCTCAATGAAGTATGTAAAGAGGCTTTAGTCAGCCTTTTTAAAGCTTAAATTAATTTCGCATTGTCCCAGTAAGCTCATGGAAGATGGATGACGCCCCCAGTGAGATCCCACACAGCTCAAAGTAGGACAGTAAGGAGAATGTGGAGGGACGATTAAGGGAAACGCTTTGCAAAAACACAAAATCTTTCTTTAAAAGGAGAGTTGGCAGTCCATTCCCCTTAGTGATTATTCTTTATCGAGATGATTTGATCCAACAGGGATGTGGATTAGAATAAAGGGTGAAAATCGTCTCAAATATTACACCATCACTGGCACCAAACACATTTCCTATTGTATACAGGCTTAATGAATAAATACACTCACAAAGAGACCGACTCATACAACATTATGGGTTTTTATTACAAGGCACAGAAATCACAACATCTGAAACATCAAAGCCCTGTGTTTAACTCTGTCCTACTGCCACAGTCTGCCAATGCATGAAGGGTCAATAAAAAGACCTTCTACTAAAAGCGGCCTGTATTTCCTTACATCTACTCTAACAGTCCTCTGGTTTAAATGTCCTCTTTGCTTTGGCTGTCAGCTGGATGCAATCTCAACAACAGCAAAAGAGTCCCGAGTCTTCCTGCTGATGAAACGCTGATCTGTGATCAGCAGCCGTGTGACGGCCGACGTTACTGCAGGCTGTAAGTCTGCTTTCTGTCTCGGAGGTCAAAGGTGACCAATAGGGAGCGAGGGTCCTTCTTGTTTTTACGCACGGTGATCTTCCCCCGAAGCTCCTCCCCTAAAGAAAAAGGAGAGAGAGTAATCAATTAGCAGCTCATTTAACATTTGACATCAGGGATGAGCGACTATGTGTCACGGAGGGCCGAGAGTCTGCAGGTTTTCCATCCAACCAAACGCTACAGCAGCTGATTTTACTGGTTAGCTCCTCCTCTCTGGTTGATGGTGTGTTAAGTGAAACCTGCTGCTGTCGTGTTTGGTTGGAATGAAAACCTGCAGACTGTCATCACAGGCAAGTGCTTGTATAGGCTGCAACACCAAAGGAATACATTATTGAAAATTGCAATCACTGTCAATTGACTTAAATTGCCATAAATTGGAAATACAAAGGCCATACAGTCATACATTTTTATTTTCACATCTCTAAGTCACAAACGTCCTCTGTAATCTGAGCGTTTGACCTGCAAATGGTTTACAGGAAATTAGACATAAATGATACGATGAATTGACTCCAAGGTCTTTTTTCATGTACAAAGTAAAGAAGTAAATGTGTGGAGTCACTCTACTGTCATTCACTCGATTTCCCACTGATGATCAGTCTCGCTGTACCTGGTTTGAACTTCCATACCTGTAACTTCCATGCCTTTATTTCCACTGACTTTCTTTATTTGCACTGACTTTAAAAAAAAACACTAAACCCCAAAGGGTAGAAAACAAATTCAGTGAGTCAGACGTCGAACAGTAGGTTAAAACCACAGTCACATAAAAAGAGAAATGAATAATTGTTTCTTGCTTCCCACAGCAATACAGTTCTGCTGAGATCATGCTTCTGCACTGGTGTGCAGCGTGTGGCAGCGTGAGCAGAGACGCACCGACGCATATAGAAATGATGATGTGTGTAGGGGCAATGTGTTTTAATGTATGTTAATAAGCAAGATTGTGCACGTGCGAGTGTGTGTGTGTGTGTGTATGAAAGGGGACACACACCAGGACACATATCCAGATGGCAGGGAGAATCACGAGTTTTTACAGTATGATGCGTAAGCGAACGGGAGGCCGGGAAGAGATGGAGACGATTATGACGCGTAATCACTTTGATTAACTTCACGTTTGACTGCTGGGGGTAAATGAATGTTTATCCAAACGGCAAACAAGCATCCTCTCATAACCCCCCCCCACCCCCTCCTCTGCCAAGCATTCCTCATCACTGGAGGTTAGAGGAGGACGGGGAGAGAAAATGCTGACTGTGGCGCTTTCTCCAGCGAAGCGTCCGCCATCACTGCTGTCACGTACGTCGGAGCCGTTACCATGCCAACGCTGTCACTGAGACTTTGCCGCTGGCGCCACGCTCCGGGTTTGTCACTCCATTACAGAGAAGCCAAACAGCCGCAGCAATCACATTGTGTGTGTGTGTGCGTGTGTGTGTGTGCACGTTGCAAAAGTGAAAACCCGAGTGTAACAAATGAACGAGACTTAAACTGTGTAATTCCAAAAGGAACATAACATCATTACAAGTTACAGTTCAGATTTGGGTGCTGAACAAAAGTCCTTCTGCTGGTGAGGTGCCAGAACCCATCTTTCTTCCTCCTATGTTGGCTGAGAAGACTGAAGGAACAGTATATTTAGCAAATAAACCCTCAGAGCCTCGGCCAGGAGCTTTTAATTACTGCCAACCAGGTAAAGAAAGGTTGCAAGGCAGCAAAACAATGCAGTTCGTCGTGATGCGAGTATAAAACAGATTCTGCCGTCGCCCACTCAGTCACAAACCTAATGAACTGGGTCAACGGTAGACACCATGCAAGACAAGCCAACTGTCACTGAAAAGGTCACTAAGAAGGAGGGGAAGACGCTTATGCTTGGTTTGTGCTTTCTGTGCGGGCAGAAAGTCTGCGTACCTCGGCATTCATGCTTCTCACGCTCGTCATGACAACTGTGCACCTGAAAACTCGAGTATTTTAGTGATGCTGAAGGAAAATTCAGCTCTCCACACCCCAGACAAGAAAAAACAGCCAACACAGCTAGTCGTTTTGGCTGCAATTTTCTGTTTCCATGTGAAGTACGAACCAAATGTCACCTTTGAGATATTTGGGTCCTGTTCGATTTCTGTCTGCACTCCCTTCACTGTCCACTGAGACAAAACAAGAAGGATCTGTCTATTGGGAAAAAAGGCTAGTTGGAGACAGCTCCCTATTGATTGAGCTACCCATTCTCTCACTGGAGTGGGACAAGGAGCTACTATTTTGCACCAACGCCTCCTTGGTTGATGTACTGGAGCCTGCTGCTCAGGGGACACAGTGGCAGACTGCACTCAAACTCAAGTTTGGCAAAAGGCTGAAAAAAGGTCAAAGGAATAATTGCTTGACCTGCAGTAACCTTTTGATAAAACACAACCCCTACAAAAAGAAATAAGAAAGGTTTGGGATCAAGGACTTTTACCCTCATAAAACAAACTTTGCAGCAAACTGCGCGGCTAATTCTTCACTTTTATAGTACAGAAACATACAAACCACCAACAACGCCTACGTTCAGACTGCAACACCACCGCTGTAATCAGTCAGTCCATACTCCCTATGGAAGACAGCCTCGGTGCCTTCAGTAAACTGGCCACTCAGGGGTTGAGAGAAAGAGTTAACCATGTGTGGAAATGAGTGGGGGAATGGAGCTGGTCTTTCACTGGGGTGTCGTACATCAACATGCCAGTATCATTAGCCACAACCGGTCCCACAGAAACAGCCCATCTCAGCCCAGTGCAGCCAGTCGCCGCCATGAAATTACACCGGCAACACATTACATACTCCTCGCATTTCTGATTAATCTAAAGTGTTGTCATTTACATTTCAAGCATTTAGCTGACACTCTTTTCCGATGCAAGAGTAGAGTATGCTGAAATTCCTTATTATATGCAACCAATAGTAAGGAGTGCAAGAATCAGAGCTTTAGTACCCTGATGGTGGATTTAACAAATCACTCCAGTGTCCCTATGATGATCATTCGGGATGGGACGATGTATCAAAAATATTTCGCAATACAAAAATGTGACAATACGCATCATGGGGCAGAAAAATGAATCACGATATTAGCTCCATTTTATTCTGCTGTATTACTGTCCCTTTGCAATGACATTTTTAAATTGTTGTTTACATTCTCGCTATTGCTAGAAAGATTTGTGGCTCAGAAAAAAACATAATTGTGCACAGTCAGACTTTGTTGTCATTGAACTTTTATTTATTACATCGTATCGTGGTTAGATGATAGATAAGCATATTGTCCCATCCCTAAGGTTCCCAGGGATCCATTTGCTGTCCTCTAAATCACAAAAATCAAGCACAACTCTGATAAGAACTTCAAACTGGGGCAACTAACTTCCACATTTGACCGTCTCCCTGGCACCGCAATGATGCTCACTGCAGCATTTCAGTCTTGTCTCTCTGCCATCCTCCTCTGATCTACCTCTCACATCCTCTCTTCCTTTGGTCCATGCATTTTTATTCTCAAGCCTCTCTCGTTCAGCTGGGAGGTGAGCGGCGGGGTTGATGGGCTGTATATCCGGAGCACCTGTCTACAGACACAAAGCCAGCCCGTGTTTTGAATTACAGCCCGACGCAGCTAGTTCAGTTGAGGCTTTGCACGGCCATCGCTCTCGACACCTCAAGGACCTTCAGAGTTCAAAAGAGAGGGTGGCGAGGGAGGGGAGGAGGGGTTTAAAGTGAGCCAGAACAGGTGCGGGAGGGAGAAAGAGGGATGGGACCTGGAGAGCGAGAGGAAGAGGAGGGGTACTGGCAGTGAAATCGGAAGAAGAGGAAGAGTCACGACAGGAGGAGGGAACGGCGACTCCCTGACCAATGAAACTCCTGACAAACTCGCACGCCCATTTCAGCCGCCGTGAGTGGCGCTTGGCACCGATAACCAGGCCACCGACTCACCTCAAGGATCATGGGACTTTCTTGCAACAAAGTGTGACCTCGTTTCTCCAGTAAACATTAAGTAGGTAAAACTGTGAAGAAGGGGGAGGTTGTTAAGAACATCCAATGAAGGACCCTCCTCTTCAATACACCAGCTACAAAAACACAGTAGAGCATGACAAATGATGCAGTGTTTAATTTATTAAGCTGCCAGCCAGGAGTATTTGCAGAGATGTTTTGTTCCGGCCTGCTGCATGCGTTTTCTCTCTTCCGCCAGCACCTCCCATAGAATCTCAGCCTCAGAGTTAATTACTGCACTCGTACAAACACATCAAATAGGCTTCTGTCTCCGCCACAATAAATCACCAGAGACAGAGCCTGTATTAAAACAAACCACTGGATGTTTACGCCCTTCCCTCACTACAGTGGATCAAAGCTGAAGGTGCTTCACTCTGTAAAGGAGGAGGAGGAGAGGCCAGTGTGTGTGTGTGTGTGTGTGTGTGTGTGTGTGTGTGTGTGTGTGTGTGTGTGTGTGTGTGTGTGTGTGTGTGTGTGTGAGAGAGAGAGAGAGAGAGAGAGAGAGACAGCCGAGGAGTTTTGTCATCTTCAAGGTGACTCTGGAAAGTTTTCTCCCCTCGCACACAGCCAGAGGGGAATGTTTAGCATAAGAGTATGCAAGTGCGCATGTGAGTTTGTTTGAGTGTGTAAATGAGCGGTGTGTGTGTGTGTGTGTGTGTGTGTGTGTGTGTTGTAAAGTACACCATAGGAGTGGAGAAGGCAGCCAGTGGATGCTGTTAAAAACTCCATTTCTGGTTTACTGCCCCAGGAGGAGGCTTGGGAGCGTCAGGGAGCCGGGGCGGAGCAAGCACATCAACAACCTGCCGCCTCCCATCGCTCACCCTGCTGCCCGCCTTCGTTCACTTCTTCCTGTTAACTTTTCTAACGCCGCTCGTACTGCTGAGGCCTCGACCTTAAATGACAATGAACTGACTAAAGCTGGGGACAGATTCTACGGTTTTCAAGCTCGATTTGGCAACGATTTCAGATCCGGCAGAGTGTGTGGTTGTCCAGGGCAGTTCAGAGTAGTTCAGGGTAGTTCACGGTAGTCCAAGGTAGTCCGGGGTAGTTCAGGGTAGTTCAGAGTAGTCCAAGGTAGTTCAGAGTAGTCTAGGGTAGTTCAAAGTAGTCCAGGGTAGTTCAGAGTAGTTCAGGGTAGTTCACGGTAGTCCAAGGTAGTCCGGGGTAGTTCAGGGTAGTTCAGGGTAGTTCAGAGTAGTCCAAGGTAGTTCAGAGTAGTCTAGGGTAGTTCAGGGTAGTCCAGGGTAGTTCAGGGTAGTCTAGGGTAGTTCAGAGTAGTCCAGGGTAGTTCAGGGTAGTTCAGGGTAGTCCAGGGTAGTCCGGGGTAGTTTGGGGTAGTCCAGGGTAGTTCAGGGTAGTCCAGGGTAGTCCGAGGTAGTCCAGGGTAGTTCAGGGTAGTTCAGGGTAGTCCAGGGTAGTCCGGGGTAGTCCAGGGTAGTTCAGGGTAGTTCGGGGTAGTCCTGGATAGTCCGGGGTAGTTTGGGGTAGTTTGGGGTAGTTCAGCGGAGTTGTGTGGTAAAGTCGCAGCTGTAATCGTTATGTGTGTTGGAGTTTCTTATGATCCCAATCGGCAACGTCCTTGCCAATCGGCAATGATTAAATCAAACATGTTTGATATTATCGGGGCTCGTCTTTGCGTAATCCTGTGGTGTGTGCTCTTCAAAGACTCAAATTTTAACGGGAATTTTCAATAGCCAATGAAATTTAGTGTACGACAGACCAAGGAAGAGGGGAAAAACACAGAAGTGTAAACACAACATCCAACGTGTGCGATGGCTGAGCCAGGAAAGAAAAAGAAACCTGAATGTGTTCTCAGTCTTTTTCCATGCAAATCGCAGCACAAACCACAATTGTTGCAAGTCATATGGGCTGCATGTTTGTTTTGGTATTAAAATATTGTGGAAAAATACATTCTCGCGAGAGAACTGCATCTGCTTATTCTCAGTCTTTTGTATTCGGTTTATGGTCTTTAGATGTGTGCTCCTACAGACAGCCGTTATGTTTGTGCATCACAAGAGACTGAAAATGTGCAAATCTCAGTGTGCGCTGCTCAATCTTTTCATTGTAGCTTATGATTGGAAAAATCTTTTAATGTGTCCGCAGCTTAAATCAACAATGACTGTTTCTGAACCTGGGTTGGCAAGATGTATGTGTGTGTGTGTGTGTGTGTGTGTGTGTGTGTGTGTGTGTGTGTGTGTATGCATGTGTCTTGGCTCATGTTCATGCTGTAACATGTCACTATGCCCCCATGTTACCCCTGGAGCACCACAGCAGATGCTCTGCTGGTTGTAAAATCAGCACAAGGTTAATCATAGAAAGAGAGAGAGAGAAAGGAAGTAAAAGAGAAACTGTTTACAAGGCGAGTGTGTGTGTGTGTGTGTGTGCATCTGTTGCACTAACAGTCTCTTAATAGACATTCTATTTCACACACTTCAATAGTCTTGCATTTGGATCAGTCACAACATGACATGAATGATGGATTTTTTATTGTATTGGAAAAGTGGAGTGGTTATGCACCAGCACAAACTCTACATAAAAAGTAAATCCCCTTAAGTATGCAGGGAGCTGTGGTGAGTGCTGCTGCAGACGGCAGTTCTGACGTTGGTGTATGTGTTCATGTATCAGGGTCAGAAATGAACGGGGCCACTGCAGGTGACCGGGTGACCTGTGACCGGGGGATTCTTTCCAGCGAGAGAAAAATGGAGCGGATTTTGATCAGAAAACAAGCGAGCAAGCAGCCTGAAGCAGTAGAAATACCACTGCACTAACAAAAAGTAAACCAACCAATATAGTAAAAAACTCAACAGTAGAGGGTGAAGATGGACTGGTTGGGTTGCTCTTCTGTAAGGCCTGCTGCTGGGTTCCAGCAGTGGGAAAGAAGTTAAAACAAATTGAGTGTTTATTTTGCAAAATGCAAAATGTATGATTTCATAGAAAAAAAGGTCCAGAATGCCCCTAAGAATCAGATCAAGCGGGTGTAAAAGGTAATTTCTTACCTTGCTGTGTGTGTGTGTGTGTGTGTGTGTGTGTATGTGTGTGTGTGCGCTAGGAGCTGTTCCAGTGATAGTGAGTGATGATAGTGTGACCGCGGGCTAACTCGTGCCTTACTGGGAAAGGAAATCATCCAGAGCGAAACACGAAGAGCGCTCAACTAAAACCCTTTCCATTTGCTTGCTGGGAAAATGGGCATGCGCAAGTGTGTGCGTGTCGATACGAGTGCGAACGCACACAGGCGAATCGACAGAAATGTAAACCCATGAAAGCTTACAGGCATTTGTGCACTTACACACAAAGAGAGACACACACACACACACACACACACACACACACACACACAGGTTTAAGGTAAATGAAGGAGGGACAAACCGTCAGCAGATGCTTCTGTACCAGATCGCTAAATAAAATCTGTCTGTTTCGCTCTGCGGTATTTCGCACGTTCTGCCCCGTGTTAGCATACCGCCGTACTCAGCGTAGCTCGGGCAGCGGGCCCGGCTGCTGTTATCTGACCCGGTGGGACGTGAAGCTTGCGATAGCGTTCGAGCAGCGTCAGAGGTTTTGACGTTCTTATCTGAGCGCGGCTAAGGGCCGCCGCGCGTCAAGCCCCTCCCTCCCTCTCCAGGTCATTTATTACAGTAGGCTCCATCTGATATCCGGCCGAGGAGTGGACAGCCGGCCGCCGGGCCCATCCATCCCCACATCAGCGGACACATCCCCGATTCCCATTATGATAGCGCGCACACAGCCGCAGCGCTTACGGCAACACACACCATCAGTAATAATACACACACGATCATTCACAGGACAAACACAATAACTTACAGTGTACAGTGCACCTTAAAGTAGCAATCCGTGACATTTTTATATGAATACATTTCTAGCACAGATTTATATAACACAACAGTGATCCAACCTATATTCAGTTCTTGAAAGCTTTTCCATTTGCTGTTCTCAACACCCGGGGTTTTATGTTTCTGGTTTGTTTGTAATAAACAGCAGAAGAAGAACTGGGTAGGAGTTAGCATGGGCAGCGATAGCCACCATGGCTGAACAGACGAAGAAAAGAGAAACTCAAACTGCATCAACAGGAAATCCAAGGAAAAGGAAACAGATTAATTTCTCAGAAGGTGAGCTGCTAAAAAGGAAAGCGGCCGATGCAAAACACTCAAGCGATACAGATGTGTGTCTTTATCTTTTGGACTGGCAGGTTTCACTATCATTGGTTAGCTGCAGTCTACATGGAGTAGCTTTATTTGGGCCAGTGCCGACATTGAGTTGCAGCTTGTTAGATCTGTTGCTAAGTGCTAACGTAGGTCTAGTGCTAATGTTACTGTAAGCAGTCGCGTCTTTTGTCAATTTAATGTCATTATCGGCTGAGTAGCTTGTGGCTATCAACTGTAATAGATATGCAAAAACCTCACAACTAAGCAGTTATCACTAGGGATGGGACGATCTGCTTATCTCACGATACCATCATGATCCGATACAAACACGAAGTAATAAATAAAAGTTAAATGACAATAAAGTCTGACTGTGCAGAATTATGTTTATTTTTGAGACACAAATCTTTCTAGTGATGGCATTGGCTCGCTAGAATGTAAACAACAATTTAAATGTAATATAATATAATTTGGATGGAGAGCTTGTGAAATTGTGACGGTCAAGCCGTCTCATCTGTGATTACTACAGCAGAATAAAATGGAGCTGATATCATGATTTATTTTCCTGCCCCACGATACGTATTGACACATTTTTGTACTGCAATATATTGAATTTCGATATATCGTCCCATCCCTGGTTATCACATCATTTTTGTTTGATATATTCATATTATGTCTCTGTAGACATGGTCGCTCTTATATTGTGTGTTGCATTATTTGTAGCTTCTTCACTAGTCTCAGTAGAATAGAATCTCGCGGATTATCACTTTAAATGAAAAAACACATCTAAATATTAAAACGCACTATGGTGAAGTGTGTGTCAGTTTCTTGTAACACTAATTGTCACATTACATCCACATGCCTACGTCTAACACCAAGCTGTACCAGTTAGTAATATTTTAATATTCCCCTAATATGTTATTTTAATCTGCTGATGCAGTGATTCTATAAATATTTCATTGGTCAGTTATAAAGCGTTTTTCTTGTAAAGTGTCATGATTCAGTGGGAGGTTGGCCTGCGAGTGGCTATCAGATGAAGTTTTACATGCTGTCTCTGATGGCTGGATGTGATTTGTTTTGATCCCTCTCTGTCTCCATCGGTGACAGATAACTGGTGTCAGCCTCTCTGACTACATCGCCACCACAGACAGATTACCTGCTGCAGCGCGGTGTGACGCGCCGAGATCCACACGTGAAAAATAAAAGCACAGGTGACAGCAAACGCAAACGTACAACGAAACACACATGTACACACACTTATACACTCGGTTTGCACCGGGAGACAGGCACACGAGAGTCCAAACTTATACAAAAGCTGACATGCAAATATCGATCGGCAGTGTCTGTGAATGTTCCCGGGGCGATGCTGAGGTTTACTGACCTGCCTGGACAGGAACAGGACGCTCCAGCAGGAAGACGGTCTGTTTCCAGTGGGTCTTGGTGACCTGGGGACCCGTGGAGAACATCACCTGCCGTTCAAAACACGACACATTATCAGTACGAGCAAATACCAGCACTGTTCCTACTGTATGAAGAGCTAGGAGTCATTCAAGGAAATGAAGGGAATATTCAGGATTTTAAGATGGGAATCTGATTCATCATTAACCAAAGTACTTTCAGGACATCCAAAAGCTTTTTTTGCTAATTTTTTGGGGCGATAAACAGGCAGTTGCACACTTTTAGTAATGGTTAGTAATGTCAGTGCATGTGAACGGACCATAGTACTGACACTGCTAGGGCTACAGGTTTGATTTCCACTGGGGCGTCTAGTCAAGATCTCGAGGTCCTGTAAGGTGCTTTTTCAATATCAGTGTCCGCCAAATAGTTTACATTATAGTCTATGGGGAACAAAGCAATTTCTCTCAAAATCACATTCATGCCATTCAATGTAGGTCCATAAGCAGTAAGAAAAGTAAAAAAAAAAAGTAAAAGTAATGTAAAGAGTAAGGGATGCAGTCAGGAAGTAAGGAAGGGTCTACATTTGAATCTAAGAGAAAGGGTTTGGTTTTCTATTGATCACTCCAGCAGAAGTGTCACAGTCTCAAAAACTGCCATGAAAACCTATTGGATGTCCTGAAGAAGTCTTGGTTAGTGATTAAAATAGGTCTTCTCAAGAGCTTGGAACTCTTAAATTCCACTCTACATGTGAAAACCACCTATAGTGGAGTCTATATGATAAATATAGCTTTATTGCCTTCTATTTATGAAGTCGACAGATCATTCCACGTTGCATTTATGGCCTTCGTTCCCATTAGAGAGGGTAATTTAGTGTCCCATCCATACCATGATGCTTGAGTCTCAGGTACAATAGCAAGTGCAATTAAAAGGCATGTCTATGTGTTGCTCAGAGAGCTTGGCATTGCATGTTCCAACTGGCCAGCTCTGCTGGGTAAGTGCTTATATCAGCAGTCGGCTAGGACGCCCGTCGATTGCCAGCGAACGCCTCAGGGAGGAGGAACACGCTAAAGCGTGAACATAATTGAGTTTCCGTTAAATGGCTTGGCTGTTGCCGCCGCCGCTTACCTTGTTGCTGCAGCCTTTGTCAAAGAAAATGTCAAAGTAGCCGACAATTGCCTGGAATGAAATATGAGGGGCATGTTAGAATGTGACAGTACAATAAACCCCCGGATTTGTTTGACTATACTGCAACTCCTGACATGCAGACCTGGGAAAGCAGCAGGGAGCAGAATGTAGCTGAGGGTTACATGTGGAAAACAAGCAAAGTGGGCTGAATTATATGATAGAAAGAAACAGCTGGGATTAGAATTTACTCTTAAAATATTTACAGTAATCACAGGAATCAAGTACAGTAATATTTACAGTACTACTACTTTACATTAGATTAACATTTACATTTACATTGCAGATGAAAATTAAAATTCTAATTTGGTCTTTTGCCTGTCATGCATACCATCATTTGCGTGTGTGTGGGTGTGTGTGTGTGTGTGGTCTAGAGAACTATATTGGCCACCGAGTTACAGGTAAAGTGGCAGTTGGAGAGTTGTAGTGTGTCGGTCCTATAAATCCTTTCCACAGCACTAGTTCTATTTATATAGCCATTTCTTCAACCCTCCTTCCCCTCGAAAACAACTTGGTTTCTCATTTGGGCTGAGTCAACACCCAGTCAACACCCGGTCCCATGTGCCGCCTCTCCGCTCAGCTGGGGGACTTGTCACCAGACAAAAGAAATAAATTATGGGGCAGCCACCAACAACACTGGGGCAATTCTGCTGACATACAAACCAGCTTGGTACACTAAATTAGCTAAGGTGGCTTTTTTGGTGATGGGGTTGCTCTTGCAGTGGTGTGAAATATACTCAGCAGAGAGGAGGAACTGCCTCAGGAAAATAAACACCAGAGTGGATTCGTTCCACTCGAATGTGTGTGTGTTCTTCTGAATAATGCCAACAACAAAATATATTTCAGTTTATGAGTCTCAATTTTGCTGTAATCTCTGCTCTCAGGACTGTCTACATGATGCTATATATTAATCCACTATTATGTTAATAAGACTTATTTTCTGCCTGTTCCGATGAACTGACTTCACATAAACACATCAGACAAACAAGACTGGCCTCATCCTGACTGAAGCTTCATCCAGGTTTTAGTTAGCTTCTAGCATGTGACTTATTTTCCTTCAGGTTGGTAGGTAATCCACTTGCAGCCTGCATATAAACATAGTCACTCTTTAAAGAAAAATGCCGTCTGCTGGCAGGGATTGGCTAAGCTATAAACACATTTGAGTGAAAACCAATTCACACACCTAAACAAATTGAAAGAAAATCCAGGGCCAGAGAGCCTGGAGGTGACCGTTGTCAGATATGTGAGGTAAAAACCACCCCAGGCTTGTTTTCCTCCCATTTCTCCCCCACTGGAGGAAGAGAGGCACTCTATCAATCTCAGGAGCGCACTTGTAGTGGCAATGATGCAGAACTAATAGCTTTTAATCCTGACGCAGCTGACAACTTGGAGGCCGGCTCTCACAGACAAAGAGGAGCAGAATCAATGCAAGGGAGGGAAAAGAGGAAAACAGGAAGAGAAGAGAGGACAGGAGGGGAGAGAGTGGTAAAGACGGAAAAACAGAAAAAAGGAAGAAACAGAGAGAGAGAACGTGAGAGAGGGAGGGAGAGAGGGTGTGTGTGAGCTGTGCTGATGTAAAAGCTGGGGAGGATTTCTTTTTTTTTACTGGCTGTTTCATTGGTTTGCATCATTTGGAGAAGCAAAATGCCCATCTGTTCACAGCTACTGTAACACTTTCTCACAACTGGCTATTCTAACCAGTCTTTGTAATTGAGAACAAGCTTAGAGTGAGATTTTTTCATAATGCACGCACATCTACACACAAAGGTATACACATGCACATGCAAGCCTCCATACTTCATAATCATGATGCCGCCATCGACCCCGTGTTTAACACACTCCTCACACCAAGGCTCCAATCAGCCTTTATCGACTCAGACAGGCAGGGGCGGCACCGCTAGCTCAGAGCTAAAGCGCCAGAAAAGGACCCAAAGTGGATAAAAGAGCATGTCAACCCAATGCAATTATGGCTTTTAATGAACGCTACAGGACGCTCAGTGCTGAGGTAATTAGGAAATTAGCCGTAATTACTCGTCAGGCAGAGCGGATTCACCTCTCTCAGCCGGAGAAGCAGAGATCATCCTCGTCTTGCCACGCTGATGACAACGCCTCGTAAGCGAGATTGATTGTCACTTCTGCATTGTGCAACTTTCGCGCCGCAGTGAGACAGGCAATTAAAACTCAGGCTGCAAAGTAAAACTTGGACACAAAACCGACGGTGGAGTTCAACGCTTCACTGTCCCATTAAAATTGTACAATTCAAAACGGAAAAAAAATGTTAATGCAATTGCCTCATACATAAAACACCACAGATACGAAAGCCTTCACACAGGCAATAAAGACCCTGATTTGGACTGTACCAAGCCTGGCTCCTGGGAGGGTTTTAATGCTTGTGATTTAAACGGGGAGGGTGATGGGAGTTTGTCGACCCTCTGGGGCCAGTTGAAAGGACCTAATAATAGCTTTTATGACCCCTAATATAACACTAAAGCAGGATTCAACCATTCCCTCCTGATGGGGACCGAGAAACAATTATTCTTCAGTAAAAGGAATCTGTTTATGGTCAGATGAAAATATCTTCATTCAATAAATGAAAAGAAAAAACATTAAAGTGAGGCAGCATCACAAAACAATATTCATCTAATGTAGCAGCTCCTTAGGTGAACACAGTGTCGATGCTTCTGATTGGAAACACCAATTCTGTATTCTGCGTTTCAGAAGCTGCGATGTCAAAATTACTTCATGAATCCTTGCATGGTGATTTTGAAAAGTACAACTGTTAGTGGGCGGCTCTCTGTCGGCTCCACCCCCCGCCCCCCTATGAGGGGCGGGGCTATTTGGTATGGGAGTGCAGCAAAATGCTAACTTTAGCATATTAGCCAGTTAGGCAGTGAACTCCAAAAACTGAGTTAACAACAGCTGCAGAGAGGAATTACCTATTATCTTAAACGTAACGGACAACAAAATTTTCTCCACACTTCAGCCATACTTGTATGAACCACAACACACTGCTGAGGAGATTTTGCATCTTTACCCGGGAAAAGAGCCACTGGGCCGGACGGAGCCGGACGGGGGGGCTGGACGGGAACACTGACTTCCTTTTTCTCTGTTATTTAACACTCCAGATGTCCTTATCAGCTATTGCTAACTAGCTTACTGTGCTTACAAACACTGTTTTTCTCTACTCTCCTGCCTTGGTTGACCACGCCCCCCTTTTTGAATTAGCCACACACTGACATAATGCCATTGGTCGAGGGGTGAATCTAGTGTTATGTGTAGTGCAAGGCATGTTGGAAAGTAACAAGGAACAAGCATGTTTCTTTTTTATCTTCTTCTTATCTTTTATCTCCTCGCCAGCTATTGCTAGGCTACTACAGCTAAGTTAGCTAGCTTACTGCTAGCACACAATGTTTTTCTCTGGTTGGCGGCACCACTTTTTTTAATTAACCCCCCCGACATAATGCCATTAGTCTAGCGCTGTCTAGTACTCAGCGCAGAGCAAGGCATGTTGGGAAACAGAGTATCTAAACAATTTCAGGAAGCTGGCTACTCTGTTTCTCTCCACGCTGTTTCTAGTAAAACTGCTGAACAATCAGTTTGATTTGGAATATATAAGCAAGGTTAAGTGTTAAGTGTTTATGTTTGTTAACCCTCTTGGTGTCACCTTCCTTTAATATTTAAAGCAAATTCATTCAGACCTATATATCAGCTATTTTTCTTTACTCGACCACGTTAATCAATTTGAGATCCCAAATAAGAGACTGTGTAAAAGCTAGAGAGAGAAAAGTGGTGTGGAGAGAGTCTTGATATTTCAGCAGACTCATCTTCTGCAATCCAAACAGCTGCTTTAAACTCACTGAGAGTCATCAGCAACCACGTAATTAACAACTCCAACCCCTCACAGACATCACATGCTCCACATTTATTTTCCATCCATTTATAATAATTCTAACAATCCCCCCCCCCCCCCCCCCATGATTGTGTTGTACCTGTGAACCTTTGTAAGCCTCTGTATCCCTGCATGGGGGAAGGAGGGAGGGTTAGGAAAGAGTAAGGAAAGGGTGAAGTTAAAACATACAGAGACACACACACACACACACACACACACACACACACTAAAAAGGGGACAAATCAAATGAGCGCTTTTTATTTTCATCAGCGTTTAGCCTTGGGCCCCGGCTCTGTCTGTGATAAGTGATGACAGTGGGCTTCCTGACGGCCCACGGAGGAGGCTCCGCAACACTGCAGCTCTCCGGCCCCCATTCTCCAGGAAGAGCGGGGGAAAATTAATAATTATCATCATGGATAACACCAACAGGGAGCAATTCATCATCGCTCCCCTTTCGCCCGGCTGCGTGTCAGCGCGCCGCGTGGCTCGGCCAGATACTATTATACGGCGGTGGGGGACGCGGAGGGGGGGGGGGGGGGGGGGGTAACGGGGAGGGGGGGAGGGGTAGGGAGAAGGGAGGGCTAATGCGCTTTTGATGGGGTTTATCCAGGCGTGGAGGCTTCAAGCACGACCACCTCGCAGGAGGGTTGGTGTGAATCCCCCCCCCCCCCCCCCCCCCCCCCTCTCCTCTCCTCTCCTCTCCTCTCAGCCTCTCCGCCCGGCTGCTGCTCTTGGCTGCCTACCTAGGGTCGGGGTTTTTATAGCATTTTATCGAATCTGAATCCAGTATCGAATCTGCTTACTAATCCGAAACCTTTGGAATCCCTTATCGAATCTTTTTAGGTAAAACAAACACAACGCAACAAAGTTATAAATAACGTTCTATTTAAGAACTAAAACTCTTAAGTCATAAGAAGAAGCTGAAATAAAATGACGTGGAAATGATATTAAGTCAACGCCTAATATTAGTCAAGTTTATCATTTAGTCTTTTTCATTTATGCCTTTTTTTTTTTTTTAATCGTGTTTTTATTTGGGATTTGAAAGCAGATATACAAGATAAATACATAAACATCCACTTTTTAAAAAAAATACATAACAAACCCACCTCCCTTAATTCCCCTCCCTCTCAAGCCCACATATCGAATCTGGGTTTTTTACCAACTTGGAACCAGCTGACAGAACCCGACCCTACGCCTGCTACTGACACCACTCACACAAACACACAGCAGCTGCACTGTAATGGAAGGAAAAGCTTCAGCAGCTGTTAAAAGGTCCTGGTTCAAGCTGTGCAAAACTGACTCATGGGTGAGCTTCATTCAGGTGATCTCAAGAAAAAGTTCTAGGTGGGAGACGGTAGAGGAGGTGGTTGCATTCACAACACACACACACATACACACGCACACACACACAGCACTGCTGATAAACTAGCAGAGAAGAGCAGGTTTAAAAAAAATCCCCCGTCAGATTCTCTTACACTGTTTATATATCATCAATCTGTGATGTTAAATGCATTGCAGGAGTTATTTTGAGATGAAGCGTTTAGTGTAGCCACTTTCCCTCCTAGCGATTTCCTACATTTCCCAGAATGCCTTTCAACAACCCCCAGAGAACATGCTGCATTCAGTTGGTGTAGGTAAGGAGAGCGACAGCCACAGTGATAGTGATAGCACAGTAACAGCAAGAGAGAGTTTTTCCAGTCGAGAAAAAGAGAGAGAGAGTCGCCCCTTACTCAAAACGCCAACCTGTCTTCATGCTGCATTGCATTCTGGTCTCTCTCCCGCTCCTGTGGGTGGAGAAATCGGTCTCTCTCCTCTTCTACGATGGATTTCTCCCTGTATGATTGTTGAACGTCTCTTGGTGCAAAATGGCGGCTCTAGAAAGAAGCCCTCGCTCTTTGATTCTGAGGGACTGACACCAAAACCTGACGTTTACCGCTGATGTTTTACATCCTGAAACATTTTCTCATATCAAACTCCATTGTAGCTGCAGTTTTAACAGTTTTAAAGTGTGCTAGGGTGGATTTTTCCATTAACAGTTCCCCTCCTAATGTGCTGGAAAACGTCCTTGAAGTTGAAGACTGCCTGCCCTGTCAGTCCAGAAGGCCATTTTTTTTCCCATACTATTTAAATTTGATGGAAAGCGGGTGAGAGATGGATTACAGAGGAGATTTCCTCTGTAGCGCTACAGTAGCTTCGTCAGCAGCAGTGTGAGACAGCAGTGTTAAAATTAATTACAGACAGAAACTCTTATTCTCTCCCGCCATTCCATTAGCATACATCATTTTGAGCCTTTAGGAGTGAATGAGGGATTTTTTTTTTTTTTTTTTTGCACTACCTGTTCTACATTTCTACATTTCCCCGTTTTCAGTTAAACGGATCACAGCTGGAGCAGAGCTGAGAGGGCTAAAATAAATGAAGCCAAGCACAGATACCTCAAAAAGAGAATTTCTGATCAAAGTTTCACAGAACTTTCAATATGTATACATCTGGCTTCGCTATGCGTGAAGGCAGATAGCGTGTGTACAAGGAGCAGAGCATGAGAGATGTAAAAAAGGAGGCGAGGAAAGCAGGGATAAAGAGAGAGAGAGAGAGGGAGAAAGAGAGGGAGTATTTGTCTTGTGCGTGAGCGGCACAGACGCAGGGGTTGTGCTGTTCATTTAATGCAAGGTTAGGCAGGCTGAGCTGATGAATGGACTGTCGACAGGAGAACAAAAGCAGGCGCTCCATCACAGGACGGGAGGCGCAGCCCTCTCCCTCTCCAATCCCCGAGCGCTGGTCTAGGAGCGGTTTACCCTTCACACATCCTAACCTTAACTACTATTGGGGAGGTGCTACCAATACTGACTACAGATCAGTATCTTCATGGTAACACCACCCCGCTCCTCCAGGTCAATAATCCATCTGTGAATCCATCTGAAGTAGGCCGGTGCTGGAGGCTTGTATCTACTGTGTGGACAGATTGTATGCACGACAGAATCCAGAAGCACCTGGATAAGACGAGTCTGACAACATGATCAGATGATAAATTCTACACATACGATATTAAGGCACATATGGAAGCTCTGACATATCGGCACACCAACTAGGAGATGCGATCAGGAACAAGAAACAGCAGGAGGAGAGCAGGGGAAAAGCAATCCTCCATTAGAAATGAATTTTTTTGCTGCCCAAAAAACCTGAAAACCTTATTAAAAAAAACATGAAAAATGACACCGCTGACCAATACGGTCCCATCACCATCCGCACCGCCCCGTCCCGACGCACCAGCCTCCCAACACGACTGGACTACACCCTCCTAGAAATAGAAACTGGATCTTTTCAATTACAGAGCAGGGAAGACAGGAAAAATGCGAGGATGTTTACAGATCCCATTAAATCCACGGGCCTTACCCAGGGAGCACAGGCCAGATAATAACCAGCTATTGATTATCCATTAAACCAATACAGCAGACAGTGCTGTAGCATTGCAGCACGACACAAAGCTCCTCCAACACAATGGGCTTTTTCTTTTTTTACAGACAGATCACTTCTCACAATGCAGCGCCTGCAGTAGCGGGGCTATTCTCTAGTCGGCAGGCCAGTGCTAGTACTACAGTGAAAAATGTGGCTCAGACAGTGGAGGGGGGGGCGGGGTGTGTGTGTGTGTGTGTGTGGGGGGGGGGGGGGGGGGGAAGGGGTGTTTGCTGCCAGCACCTCACCAAATAGACTCATAAACCATTCTCCATGCTTTGGCGCCTGTAGCTGACCCCTCGCTGAGGACGTTTTAAGACACACACTTTAGTTTTTGTGTTGCCGTTGCTGATCAAGCTGCGCTTTACACCACAACTCACATGTTCAGACAGGTTTGAAATGAGCAGCGCTAAGTCATACGTGAGGCATTGTGTCGTAATTAGAGCCCGTTCAGTAAATCAGAGCTAAAACAGAAATTTTGGCCTAAACTACTCTAACAGAATTAATATGCTTTAGATTTAGCCAGTGTGCGTTGTGATGCTGTTTTCCAGGCACTGCATAAAGTTTGTTATATTCACCACCCGTTTGTATTATTCACCTTTTCTATGCGTTTGTCATCCTATTCTCTGGACTGGTCCAAGTTTAATCCAACTGAACACTTTATTAAAAGCTGACCTATGGATTAAATGTATTCATGAATGTGACCTGTAGCAGTGAGGAAGCTGTCAGGCATTATAACTGTCTTATAAACCGGACTTCATGTAAAGTGTTGCTCTACAGGCCATCTTATCTAAGGACTTGCGGCTAAAGCTAATCAGCAGTTCTTTAACCTTTATCCAGGGAAAGTTGACTGAGGAACTTGTTGGTGAACCCACTTCTCCTCAACCTGCCTCGCCTGCTTCTACTTCAGTTAGGCTCCAACTCAGACTCGGTGCGTCTGCTTCCTTCAGCCAAGACAAAAACTACGTGAGACCAGGTCCCCGCATTCTGACTCGGGCCTGATGTGGGGCGGTGCAGGGGAGAATATTTAAATTACCTCTTTCTCGCTCCTGCCCGCCGGGCTGCCACGTTTCTGACCTATACAAACTGAAACTGATGCAAGCTGCTGGAAATATCTGGACGTGACGTCACTTCGTCTACGATTGGCCAGTTATCCACAGGAAGAAGAAATATACACCAAACAACAAAATGAGCCTTAAAATGAAAGGAGCGTTGCCAACAGCTGTTTTTCAACAGTGTAAAAGTGTTTTAGGGTGGAATTTATCTTTAAGCACCTTGCTTAAAGTTACCTAGACAGCAGTAGGGAGGGGAGAGAGTTATTCATTCACTTTCCTCAGCAGCAGCAGGCACTTTCCTTCCCAGGCGGTCCGGGGATTTGAACCAGCAACCTTCCAGTCACAAGCTCCACCCATCTAACCTACAGGCTATCGCTGGCCGCTACTGCTATTGATCCCTATTAGTATTACAAAGTTATTTATTTTGCAGTCTCTCAACAGTCAAGACAAGAATGTAAAAGTGGATATGGCAGGCTAACAAAAATAAGAACTAATGGGAATCTACAGGCAGGTTGTGTGTGTACAACATGTTTTTTCCCATAACGCACTGCAACTACTTGCAAGAATGTGAGGTGTGTGTGTGACTGTGTGTCTGTATGTGTGTGTGTAGCGTTTTAGCAAATGGCAGGGCAAGCAAGCTGAGAACATTCACCATGTTATATGACATGTAATTCAAAGTTGTATTAACCTCACTGCTCAAAGGATCTAAATCAATCTGAAACTCCATCAGATATCCGATTGACAGACATCATCCCCTTACATTCAAAAACATAATCCATCAATATGAGCTGAGTGATGTCTGTTCTGCCTTGTTCCTCCCAGACAATTTCTCTGATAAATGACTATACAGGTTACTGTGGATGTGTAAACTTTTATTTCAGATCAAGTTCATTTGCAATTAATTAATAAGTTACGGTCTCAAAGGGCTTCACACGCCCACATTTTAACACAATAAATGAAAACAACACCCACACAACCTGTGACCCTTGATGAAAAGAAAGAAAAACTCCCACGAAAACCTCACTAGGAAAAAGAAATGGAAGAAAACTCAGGAAGGGATCAGAAACTCTAGTGTTTATTTTTGCAACACTACTGAGCTTTACTTTTCTCAAAGTTGATGATTTTACTCATTGCTGACTTTTGACATAAGTAGCAAGTGATCTTTAAATTAATTAAAACTGACCCTAAGCATCAAGTGCAAAACCCTATTTTTTTGTACGTTTGTTTAGTATATGTGTGTCTGTATGTACTGTATATGTGTGTGTGTATGTATATGTGGATGGGTGGGTCTGTCAGTGTGTGTGTGTGTGTGTGTGTGTGTGTGTGTGTGTGTGTGTGTGTGTGTGTGTGTGTGTGTGTGTGTTACCTACCGTACAGTCTGTGGTGTCTGTCATCTTCAAGCAGAAGTCTGATACAAACTCCAGCTCAGAGAGACACACTTTGTTGCAATCAAGAGTCTGTTGAGAGTAAAACATAAATAAAAAAACATAAAAAAAATAAAAAAATAAAAAATCTGTCGACACATACATCACACAATGCACATATGCAAATCAATGTGACAATATTAAGAAAGAATAACCCAAACATGATGCAAAAAGGCCTACAGACCTGTGCTCGGTGTTTTAGGTCAGTGAGTTTCAGACTGTATTAACTGACTGTGATGCATTTCAGTGTTTCCCATCTGCCTGTTATCACAGACGCTGTTTCCCCTCTATGTGACATTCATGTAAACAGCTACACATCAGGCACTTCTAGGCTCTTTTTGACCTGCTGACTTGAAACCAGCATAAGTCTCTTCTGGAGCAAAATGACTAAAAACATGTTGTGTTTGGGGTGCAGACGGAGGTTTTGGGTTTCCATCAGGCAAAAAACAACAAAGAGAAAACAAAGTCTGGGTGAAAAGATTACAAACCTGTGTTATTATAGAAACTTGGAATACAGTCAAGATTAAGTTGACTTTTACTGCTGCGTGAAAAATAAATAAATCCGAAACATAACTGATAGCTAAAGGAAAGTTACAGTAGATTCAGCGCTGGGAGAGAAATTTCTTTTTTGACTGGTAATACAAATCGTTACGCTTAACGTTATTCGTCATCTCGGCTTTAGCTTTAGAGTCTCGATCTCGATAGCTAGCTCGATAGCTCCCTCTGCTGTTGTTGCTACGGGGAACACCGGTACCCACATAGTTCACCCAAAAATTAAAACTCGGTCATTATCTACTCATCCTCATGCCAGTACAAACTCAGATGAGTGTTTTTTCTTCATGCAACTTCCCTGGAGGTTTGGCAATGCACAAGCTGAATACAATGGAGGAAGTCGATTTGCATTAAATAGTTGATAAAATTTAGTTTTCTTCCACTCACAGAACGATCACATCGCATCAGAAGACTTGGATTATGCTGCAGCTGCATGGAGAACATTTATGGACATTTTTGCCCTTTTTGAAGCCTGAAGGACTGGAAGCTTCTCCAGCAGCGGGCCTGGAGAACTGCTGGTAAGTTGCATAACGAAAAAACACTCATCCGAGTTTGTCATGAGGATGAGTAGATAATGATGACAAAATTTAAATTTTTGGAGTGAACTATTCTTTTAAGTCTTCAGCAATAGAGCCTTGTAACACACACTCTATAGTCAACTAAGAGGTTAAAGTACAAAATTACAACCCTGGAAATGTAACATATTGTATAAGCCGGGTTTAAGATGCTTGAGATGGTTACAAGTTGAACATTCCTCGGTGCAGCCTCATGTTCTTACTGAGGAAAAAAAACAAAAAAAAAAACTAATCTGTTTTACAGGAATTCACAATTCCACGAGAGGGCTCTCAATTTTACGGAATAGCGGCCAGCCTTAATGGAATGTTATTGGATCGTATCAACGGGAGGCAATAGATGAGAATCCATGTAATTTGGGCAGAGGAGCTGTCTATTTTTCACTGGAGGGGAGAAACTATCGATTACAGGATTCAAATTTCATTATATCAAGCGCTCCCCTCATTCATCACACCCACAGATGGGTGGAGAATACGCTACTTAGCAAATAGGCCAACCGGCAAAGAAATACATGACGGTGTGGGAGACGGGACGGGGCGGCATATCTGCGCAGAGAGCGTCAGAAAGGTATCTAGGTTTGTTCTTCTCGTGGGACTGTGACTGTGTGACTGTGTGTGTGTTTGTTTTATCTCTCTGCGTAATGTGTGTGCTCTCCCATCAGCTCAGTAAAAACCACTCTATCTGCAGGGGGCTGAGAGTAATGAAGTTTCCTTAAGAGGAACTTAAACAAGGATTAGACAGATCAATCACCCAGCACTACACTACTGCTGCACACACACACACACACACACACACACACACACACACCTCCAGGGCCCTATCTCTCTCTCTACAGCTCATTCTCTGTCTATACCCTAACAGCCTGGGCCCCTCAAACTCTATTTCTCCCATTTGTAGTGCAGGTGTACCTTTCTGCAGAAGACACACACTAGACCAATATATCGGTTTGCCAATATATCAGGCCGGTATTGGCCTTTTATCAAATATCAGATATCAGTGTGATCCACTGCTGATATGATTTATTTTCCCTGCAGTTGAACAGGTAGGTGGGTCACTCTGCCTTAAAGTGATGCTGAACTCTGGTAGTATCTTGGGTTGTGCATCTTCCTCCATGATTAAACCCCAAAATCGGCGATCTTCTGTTATCTGTTGCTCCGGTAGAGGAGACTGGAGAATTGTGTTTTTTTCTCTCTCCATTCATTCAAACGCAATTGTGTAATCATCTCTACCAGGGCAACTGATAACAGAAAATTGCAGATTTTGGTGTTTTATCATGTCCAGGAAGCTACACAACCCGAGATACTACCAAAGTTCAACATCACTATAAAGAGCAGCAGCAGCTAACCCTAGATGCATTTTATTAGACTGAGTTTCAATGGACAGTTTTAGTGTCCCATGGTCTATAAAATGAAAACTAAACACAAAAAATTTACACAATTTCGGATATTGGCAGCTTCATTACAAAAATATAAGTACTATTATCGGCCTTACACAACCTATATGGATTGAATGCTACAGTACATAAACTATAAGCATGTGTTTGAGTGTGTGTGTGTGTGTGTGTGTGTGTGTGAGTACCTGTATGACTGTGGGTTCAGAGATGAGCGTGTCTGCGTTGACCACTTCCACCACAGCCTCCGGCGCCACAGCCTTCTTCATGCACGCCATGTTGAAGCCATACACATCATCCCAGAATGCAATGCGGTCGTGGTGCTTCTGTGTGTCTCCCAGCGCTGCCAGGCTGATGTTGCAAAGGTCTGGATAGACTGGGGAGAAAAGAGAGGAACAAAATCATTATTGTAGGCTTGCATGTAGAAATTATAAGTGACAGGCTTAAAGCATAATCCCAGCCATTTTCATTTTTGTTCGCTCGGTATATTCAAGACTTAAAACAAAGTGATCACAAGGAGAGGATGACTTAATAAGCTGCATTTATTGCATAAAAATAAGCTGTGTAACCTATGACCTTTGCAAAACATTAGCACATCATGAACACAGTGTGCATGATTCATTGCTGCACTTTATCTTCCTTGGCACAGGAGGCCCATTTATTGAAATCTTCATGCAGGCCCCCAAGTGCTCTCCCTGCAGCCTGTCAAGAGTCAAAAGCTCCCACAATGGACCCATGAAATTATCAAACATGTCATGAACCCAGGAAAACCTGTGTAACAATTGAAACCAGCATCCATAGACAAAATGAATATTCTTTAAACAAAATCACCACACACACACACACACACACACACACACACACACACACACACACACACAAGGAGTCTGATATTGTCCACCATTTGTATTAGAATATTCTTTAGTTCAAGACAGTTAAAGAAAAGAGTCCAAAGCTCAACAAAAAAGTAATTCCACTCCAGAATTTCCTTATGACCAAAAATAAAATAGATGCAAGTTCCTTTAGAATACAAAAATAAATCTTCACAAGTAATCCCCAAAATAATTCCACTTCCCAAAATAAATCAGCTTTGATGAAGGCTCCGGCCTCGACTTGAGTTACCTCAAGTCTCAAGTCTAGATCACGTCACTTTATTCAGCCGGCACGGAGTTGAGAGGCCGGTGCAGCTGAGAAGACGGTGCTTTAGCGGCGATGCGGATGGCGTGTAATCCCGTTTTTCCCTCGGAACTGGAGGATGTCGGCTTTGTAGGACGAGCGGCTACGGTGATCGCGGACTTAACTCGGCGCAAGGGTAACGCGGACACTGCGGGACGGACTCTGCCTCTTCCCTGTGGTGAGTCGCCATCTTAGCTTTTGGCTACGCCATAGTTACTTGGAAGGGAGCGGGTCGGACCGGAACAGGAGAGGTGAATGCCGGCTATCGATTGGGTGGATAAGTGGGTGTGTAAAAGGGTGCTCCAAAACCAAAATAAAAGTTTTTATTGAAATTGCAGATCGCCACAGCTCGCTCGCTTCACATTCAGTTAGGACACGGTGTGATAGCAGTGGTTTCCCAGGCAACGACACAGAGGTTGACTCATGTTTCGGAACAGCGCCGCACAGAGGCTCCCAAACGAAAATGATTATTGATTGGCGTTATTTTTGGCATTAAAAAAAAAGATATTTTTGACCTGGCGGGGGTTCTCGTTGTCTCGTCTCCCTGTACAATTATAGGGGAAACACTGCTCCATCATACCGATTGAATCTGACAAAAATCTTGTCAATTGCTTCCCTATAGAGGTGACCAGCATTTGCTTTAACCTGCATGGAGTATCTGAAGGGTGACATCTTTGAAGTTCATGTCAGGCAATGTTGTCAATCACAAAAAAGTAAAAATTAAAGGGTCAATCTGTAACTTCTGGTCCAGTGCTGGCCTCTATCGTTCAGCGTTGTCATGACAACAACACTCTGCCCTCCGTAGAGCGAGACCATCATCAGCATGGTGGGCAGGTTGGACTGTTTCACAATCAACAACAACAAACCTTCTGTCATGTTTTACCAATTTCTTTTTTGATCTTTTTTTTTTTGCTTGCTGTGATCAGGATCCTGACATCACCATGATTCTGCTGTCTGTGGATTTTTGGAACATATTGAAGGTAAGGAGCTATTTTGTGTGTGAAGTAACGCCACTTCCCCAGTGCATAAATGTGCCTTTCCGTTAAAATTCGAGCTGTTTGGAGGATTATATACATGCCAAATTTACCAGAACACTCTACCGTTTAGAAATAAAGTCTCAAATTATATTTTCCGATGTGTATTTTTTGCCGATAAGCAAGGCAAAAACAAATTTCCAGTTTTTTGAAGGGACCTTGGTGTGGCAGGAGGGCCTTCAGCCTCGGCCCGCTCCTGTGTTTTTGAATGCAGAAATCTCTGCAGCGTGCGCCAGCTGTTCATTTTGTTTCACTCAAGAACCTATGGAAGCCCATTCCCGCCACTCCATAAAATAAAAAACGACTAAATTGTGACTTTTTTCTCGCAATTGTGCAGAATTCTGACTTTTTATCTCAGAATTTTGACTTTATATCTCACAATTCTGACTCAGATTCTGAAGTATTTCCAACAATTATTTAACCCAGGTCTGGTTACAGTACACTCAAATTGAACCTGGATGTCTACTTTAACCTCATAATACTGCATTAGGAATCCAAAGAAATAAGAGCATCAAACAAATGTATTAATGTCCATATTCTTTTGGAGGCCGCTGCATCTCGAAAGATAGCTTCGATGTGCACAAATATTGTAAAGCCAAAGGGTCTAAGATGAGCGAATCAATTTAGGGATTTATTTTCCTCAAAGCAAAAGCACATTAATCATAACTAAAGGACAGGGCAGCAAATCAGGTCTCCGAAACTTCTACTCTTACTGCTGAAATGTATTTAATATCAACAGATTTAATGGCTCTGAGATTAGAAACCATTAGAAGACATCTTCGCATCTTGTGGGTGTGGAGCTTTGCATCCATTTCATGAAGCTGTTGTAATGACAGTATCCATCACACACTCATACACCATGTCCTGATGACCATTTTGTCCTACTTTTCACACTCAGTACTTACAACACTGTGTCTAGTTTGTTAGGATTGCCATTGTTTGAATCTTGTACACAAGAATGATGTTACAAACTAAGGAGTGTGTCCAAACAAAGAATTGGGGTAGGTTAACTACTTTGCAGACATGCAGTATGATTGTTAGGCTTGATTAACACACCAATCAGTGAGGCACAGTTCTCTTTCTTCCTTTCTAAGGTAGTGATTACAGGAAAAAGCGCCTATACGCCTTTTATCCCAGTTATTTCCAGTGGTTTGGTCACGGCAGCCATGGGTCTCCTTCAAACTCCAGTATGCGCCTCACGTCTTGGATTCAGCCCGGTTCGGGGCATTTCCCTGGCGCTCCAAGTTGAACATGACTCAAATTTAGCCGCAAAACACACTACGTCAGTGTCAGAGAGAGGAAAAAAGGTAGAGCTTGGAGGAAACTATATTTCCTCGTGAGTAATGTTTACTTTTAAATACACCCTCCGTTTTGGAATGGCCTCCTCCGCTTTTTCAAGTGCAAGCAGAGCAATCGCTAGCTTTCTCTTGTCCAGTTCTATTTTCAACAGTGTTTCCCCTTTATTACTTCAGGTTGGCTTGCTAATGCTAATTAGATAGCTGTATAGCCTGTAAAGCTCCTTGTGCCCTTTGAGCTCTCCGTTACCAGCGACGCCGATGGTTGCGCTTTGTGGTTCAGCGTGAAAGTTAGGGTTAGGGTTAGGGTTGAAGTGTCCTATCTGATGGGTAGAAGAGCTTCTGGGGTGGTCGGCAGTCAAGTAATTTGGACTAGAAAAAAGGTGGAAGGATTTGAATTTTCTGAAGTTTGTGCTAGTGACAAGAACAGTTGAACACATGGTTCCATGGTAGAGAGAGAGCCTCTACCACCTGAGATGGATGACTGCTGCTGAAAATCACCCTGGCTGTGTTTTTATTCGTTAGAGGTTCAGTTTGTTCTGCTGATTCAACCTGCAACAAGGGGAAAAAAAGCATTTTCCTTAGAAGACGGAAGATGGCCGCTCACTGGGGAGCAACGTTTCCACTTTCAATCTTCACTGACACCAGTGAACTTTGCATTTAAAACACAACACCACCAACCAGCTCCTCTTTCTGTCTCTTAACCAGCACTCATAACCAGCTCACGTCTTTTGTCGGAGACAGAGATTTGGAGGTTAGGCCCAGACAGCCATTATGAATCTCTTCTTATTACATAACATTGCATCGAAGAGTCTATTGAATAAACATTATCCATGTATTAAAATGAGCATTAAACATGAGTCTTAATGTGTTCTCATAGAGTTTTCACATTTTCACGTTTTCACACTGAATAGGTTCCTTTGCGTGGTTAATATGCTTGGCGATTAAGTCAGAGCTGAAATGCTTGGAGCCATTGGTATTCCTACTGTGAAGTAACATTAGCCATACACACAGCCAACATATAGGCCTAGGGGCTGAACTGGAATCTAGAATACATTGAGTGGGCTGTATCAAACTTATAAAATAAATTGAAAAACAGAAGATTTATACATATCTATACTGGCAAAAAAAAAACACTGATACATTTTCACTCCAATAAATTTCATTGCATCTACATGTGCAAATATGCACACAGGGCTGACAGTATCTTACGATCGTGATAATGGTCAAACCTAAATATGTAGTACCATATACAGTGAAGGATAAGAGAGACACTTTCACGAGACTTCACGTGAGGACAAACACAGAATGTAGTAATATCTGACCCTATCCCCCTCCTATTCAATAAGGCTCCAGTATGC
Organism: Centroberyx gerrardi; assembly: GCF_048128805.1. Taxonomy (NCBI): domain Eukaryota; kingdom Metazoa; phylum Chordata; class Actinopteri; order Beryciformes; family Berycidae; genus Centroberyx; species Centroberyx gerrardi. Next base: position 2,016,496 of record NC_135997.1, read on the forward strand.
CGTACCAGTTCCTCCCCACTGAGGAACTGGGAGGCAGTTTCTCATCACTGATAATGCAGATATTTGGGATAACTTAAAGGAGGATCCATTGCCAAGTTTTGATACAAGCGGTCTTTCTCAATGCGTGTTCTTGTCTGTTCTTGTGACCTCCAGACCACATCTGGCATAATATCTAATGGCCAAAGTCCAAAATAAAAGAACGCTGAGGACAGAGGACGGATAAGAATCCCATTGGTTTACTTGCCAACCAAAAGATACTGAAGATACAGCGGATGGTGGTTTGACTAGAGCTGGTTGAAACAGCTAGGGAAATGGAGACTGGAGACTGGAGACTGTCAAAAATTGATGGCACGACCTCAAGCACACAGCCCATCTCAAACCGTAAAGATGTTCTCAAGACAACATAGTAGATTGTTCTCCACATGGATACAAGTAATGTCTTGGTATAAGAGGTTTTGCACTTGAGAGGTTTTGCACGGAGATCCATGAAAGAACTGACTGTGCAATACTGATAGGTACAGCTGTCAGGCCATTCAGTGCCAGGCCAGCGGGTCACATCATCCACCCATTCGGATCGGGTAATTTTACCCTGTTACTTAACGTTAATTTCTTAACGCAGTTGTTTGGTCCAAGTGACAGAATGTAGTGTAAAAGATTGTTCATTGTTCGCCGCTTTTCTAAAGGTAGACACAGATAGTTTTCCCACGAATAGTTGTGTATGCTAATGTTACCGTAGGTGCTTTCTGCATCCACTCTGCGATCGCAGGCTTGTGACGTCAGCAGTGTTTACAAACAGAAAAATGGTCTGTAGGACAGTGATGGTTAGCTGAGCAGATGCCATCGTTAGCTAACAAGTTGATCAGTTCCCATTCAAAAGCAGTACAGAAATGAACCATGTGTGTATTCAATGCTGTTGTAAGTTCTGAAATGCAATCAGAATGCAAAAACTGAGGATCTCTATTACGGCCGCTAGAAGGCATGTTACGACACCTGAAAGCACTCTATTGACTCTAAGGCGTCTTTTTTTTTTTTTAGCATTTCTGCTTTATTAGACAGTCACAGTACAGAGACAGACAGGAAAGACGGAGCAGAGAGAGGGGGTGACATGCAGCAAAGGGCACAGGCCGGATTAAAACCTGTGCCGCTGCGGTTAGGACTCGACCGGTTGAGCCACCAGGACGACCCCAAGACAGAGGTCTTCAATCCTGGTCCTCGGACCCAAACTACTGCTGGTTTCATATCCTACAAGGTTGCTAATTACATTGCATTCCCAGGTATGAAATAGTCCCTGATTAGATAGCTGGAATGAAAACCAGCGGGGCTCTGGGTTGAAGGATCGAAGACCACAGACCTAAGAAGTCTTTCACAGAGCTTCTGTGACGCAGCGGACTAACAGCTAGTCCAGCTCACCGCCGGTTTCATGTGTCATCCCTCCCCCCTCCCCCCCCCCCATCTCCCACCTCTCCTATCTTTAGCTGATCTTAAAAAATATAAGCCTTCCATGAGCACATTTCAATTTATTCTCCCTGGCGTGTGTGCTGGTGCTCACACACTCACACAACCTTCGACACATTAGACCGTGAAGTGTGTGAATGGATGGTGACAGCTCAGTGACGGGCAACTCATGGCCTCTCATTATTGGCTGAAGCTTTCCTGTGACCCTGTAGGTGTCACCATAGCTAATGACGACGCACACACACGCACACGCATACACAAATACATGCACACACACATACACACAGAAACGCAGCAGATTTATCACTTCATTTTACTCTGATTACTGAAGCAAGTGAGTAATTATGAAGGCCAGGTGAGAGGAGGGGGGCAGAGCTGCTGATTGGGCAGAAATGGGACAGGCCCGTTTGAGAGACACACTGAAAAAGAAACAGACAGAGAGATGAATAGGTAAAGGGGTGGGTGGTGAAGGGGGGGGGGGGGTGCTTTGCTGTAGATGGAGAAAGGGAGAAAGAGAGAAAGATGGAGAAGAAGGGGGGTGGGGGTGGGGGGGTGCATGGGCGTCCCCAGATTCATGGCTTTGACATCTGCGTCCTTCTCGACTCGCTGCTCACAGCCCGTTTGTCATCCCCCTCCTCTCTCTGTCTCCCCCATTGGTCGGCTGTGAAAGGGGGTGAAGAGAGGGAGGTGGGGGGGGGGGGGGCATGGGAGAAACAGATCCCTTCTCCCTGGACGCTGTGCTGTGCCAGGCGAGCGGGGACACATTTAAGGATGAAGGGGAGGTTAATGTAGTGGGGAGAATGAGGGAGCCGCTGTAACACTCTTCTAATGTAGCTTAAACACACATAGAGCAGCAGCACCGAAGGGCTGGACTAATAACTCAGCATAAGCGGGCGCACACACACACACACACACACTCAAAATGTGAAAAATAAAACTGACTCAACAGTAGAAGTTGAGAAAACTAAAGTGACAGGGATAGAACTAGGATTGACCTTTAGTAAAGTAAAAAAAAAATCAAAACTTATCTTTGTGTACGTTTATTTTGGACATAAGGTGCGGTCAGACTGTGCAAAGCCTTTGCCTTTCATTCACTTCCACTGAGCAGACACATGTGCCTGTGTCAGTTCAACACAGAAAAGCAAGAAGAGCATCTGATGCACCTTCTACACCTTCTACACCTCCACTTTCCATGGCTATGGTGAGAAAGGCAGAGGATGGTACTGTTTGGACAGAACAGACATAATATTCTGACGGAGACAGCAGGCCCAACACATTCATAGCTGTGTGAAGTGCAACCAGTTCTCGTCAATCTGGGAACATTTGATTGCATTTCTGGACTTACAACATCATTGAATAGTTGTGGTTCATTTCTGCGCTGTATCTAACCATAGTATCAGCGATGGTATCAGCTAACCATCTCTGTCCTGTTGTTCACACCTCTAATATGCTACATTTGCTATTTAGCTAGCTAACAATTAGCCTGGTAAGACCATCCTGATCACATGACCTCACATTCTGTTTCACTCCACAGATCAGTCTGGACTTCTAGCCGCCACACATCGATTTCCTGAAATTACAATATAACCGGGCCAATCAGGGACTGCGTCGTAGTTGATGACGTAACCGGGCCAATCAGGGACTGCGTCGTAGTTGATGATGTGAAATACAGGCCGCCGCTGGCAAAACAGTAATGGCGTCTCCCGAAGCAACGAGCGGTAACGTTAACGTTAGTAGAGTAAACACAGCCATAAGTGCAATTATTGCAGAAATAGACTCAATAACAACAATTAAACAAGATAAGAGACTATGCACTAGCGGAGTTTCTCGGCAGAAAAGACGTTTTCGCTGTTCTTCCAAGTGCATTTGAATTTGGATTCGCTGATTGGCTGAAGGAGTTTGTCTGTCAAGGCAAATACTCCCGCCCTAGAAGTCCAGACTGATCCGTGGAGCGAAACAGAATGTGAGGTCACGTGATCAGGATGGTCTTACCAGGCTAGCTAACAATGCCAAAAAGCGTTCGTTTAGGTTGAAGCTGCAATAAGCGTAATTTTCTGACCACTAGAGGGCGACAGAAACCGCAACACATTTGTAAATAACACCCAGCAAAGCCACTGCACTACGGAGACCTACTAAGGACAAACATTTCAAAGCACCGTGCATAAAGGCTAACAGCTAAGCTAACCGTACCTACGGAGAAGTCTCACCGGTTACCAGTCTCACTTTGACAGAACTTTCTCCCGCTGAAGGTCACATGTCCCACAATGACAAGTGAAGAGGCAGGTAGCACTTACAAAATTTTTACTAAATGTAATTGCTTGCTTCAACGATTCCGCCATTATGACAAAATTTTCAGGAATGGGAGGGGGTGAGGGACGCTATAGAGTACAACAGGTGGTGACATCACCTGGCACCAAAGACCAGCCAATAGCAGATGGCCAAAGATTTGGATTTGGGGTTTAGTTGCTCTTTAAACAGCGAGGGAGAAGCCTGAGCGGAATTTGATAACAAGCTTTAGGAAAGAAGTGAAAACAGCAACACAGCTGCTGCTGTGTGGATATTGGTTTATATCATTATGTCTCAATGAAATCTCCACATAGCACACATTAGTTTCAGGATGGGTTATTAGGTCTGATATCACTTATTGCAGGTTTAAGTGAGTTGAGTCTTCTCAAGCGTCGGACTTCGGATTTCATTTATTTTGCTTTTTACAGGGATTTGAGTCAGACATTTAACAAAGATAACATTTAAGACATCAAAGAACATATAAACCACACAATGGGAATGACAGTGTGATCTCAAGACACAGATAAGCTAGGTGCTGCAGCAGGTCGTTATCCTGGTGCAGGGTCAGGGGGGAATTAAGTGCATTTGTGTGAGTTCATTAGTTTGATGAATTAGTTTGAACAAATGAATTCAGAGTCCTGTTTGTTTTTGCTGCAGGCATTTTGAAGTGCCGTCCAGATGGCATTAAGGTGTATTCACTGTACAGGATATGGGCGGGATCGTTAGCGATGTGTCTGGCTGGGTCCAATGTGACCGGCTACGACTCGGAGCAGCTGACGGAGCCGGAGCCGCCGGCGGGTGAGAGCGTCAGGGTTAAGAGCTCATGACGAACCATACGGCGTTCTCTGACCTGTCACATCCCGTTCCACTCAGGTCACACCTTCGCCCGTCCAATCTCCCCCGCTAACTGATCTGTCTCTCTGGGTGCTGTCATTCCAGCTGTCCATCCAGATAGGGGTAGGTGGGTGTGTGTGTGTGTGTGTGTGTGTGTGTGTGTGAGTGTGTGTGTGTGACCTCTCCCTCGTGTCCCAAGGAGCCACTAAAGGCAGTGTGGTGGAACCGCTCCTATGTCGGGTCACGTTTGGCACAAGCCATTAAACCTGGTCAGTGGCTGGGACGGGCTGACCCAGGAAACACACACACACACACACACACACACACACACACACAGACAGAGAAACTGAAGAGGAAAATCCCTAAAGAAAAGGTCATCTTGTCATAGGATGATGTCACTGTAGCACAATCTTAGTGAACTATGGTCTCAGTATTTCAGTGGGACACCTATACCTTAAAATCCCATTAATCTGTGGATAAGGGACATCTGATATCAGACTTATTAGCAAGAAACACAGAAATTGAACAGTTTTGATTTTTTTTTTTTTTAAGGCTTTAACTACAACCTAAATATGAAGTCTGAGGTATATGATATTAAATGTTGAGTAAATATTTGCCAGTTAAGGCTCTTTATTCCAGATGATATAAAGTGAATTCATTTACCATCTAGATATTTACTGCTATTTGAAGTTTACATATTTCAGATACATTTATGGAGTATAATTTCTAACTATACAGAAAGGGAAGCTTTGCATAAATCTAACACAAAAACCCCACAAAAACATGTAAGGCCAGAAATAAAGCCTGATTAATATATAGAAGTATGTAAATAACACTATAAATATAGCACCCCAACTGAACTCTGTGTGTGTGTGTGTGTGTGTGTTTCTCTAGTTCAGCCATCCGTCAGTCCAGCCACACAGGAGACATGTTGTGTTGAAAACAGCTGTGTGCAGCGCTGGGAGGCGGGTTGGCGGTTCGCGACACGCTGGCTGCGCCCCCCCCAGCCATCCTCCCTCCGCTGTGTGTTACTCCACCCCCGGCAGCGCCCGGACCGGAAGGCAGAACCCTCATGCCACGTTCACGCCAAATGGGTAAAAAGAGGAGGAACGACTCGATGCTACGACTGGGGAGTGTTCACGTTTAGCTCATTGGAACGCCAACATCCAAAATAATTTTTATTTATGGATTTAAAACCATAAATAAAAATAAAATAAAACCAACCATAAACAAATTTTAGTAGAGATTTCTCCTTTTTGCTCATGCTTTTAATGTGAGATTATTGATAATAGTATTAAAAGTAGGGAATTTAAGAGCAGGGATGCTATTCTAGGATGGTGTCTAACCCTAATCCTGACTATTTCCAACCCGCAGAATCTGTAACTATCCTCTGTGCTAAGTGGATTTCGTAGTGAGGACTTGTGGAAACTGACAGGAGAGAGAACATGTGACCTACCTGAGCCGCCGTCGGCCAGGTACAGGTCTCTGGCGTGGAGGACGGAGTCCAGCATGGACTCAAACAGCAGGAAGTAACCCTGGGAGAGAGGGGAACAAACATTTGACCTTTGAACATTTTGACCACTAGAGGGTGACAAAATCAGCAACACATTTGTAAATAAACTCACAGCGAAGCCACTTCTCCCTCCCTGCCTCCCTCCACTACGGAGGCCTACCAAGGACAAACATTGCAAAGCGCCACGCATAAAGGCTAACAGCTAAGCTAACCCTACCTACAGAGAAGTCTCACTGGTTACCAGTCTCACTTTCACAGATCTTTCTCCTGCTGAAGGTCACATGTCCCACAATGACAAGTGAAGAGGCAGGTAGCAAGTTTACTAGTTTACTAAATTTACTCGCTCGCTTCACCGATTCCACCATTATGAGAACATTTTCAGGAATGGGAGGGGGAGAGCGTCGCTTCTAAACAGCGAGGGAGGAGACAAGCTAAAAAAAGTTGGACAGCTACGGGAGGGAGGGGGAGGAGCTTCGTTCAGGAGCAGAATTAAACAACAAGCTTTGGAAAAGAGGAGAAAACAGCAACATAGCTGCTGCTGCTGTGTGGATATTGGTTTATATCATTATGTCTCAATGAAATCTCCACATAGCACACGTTAAGTTCAGGATTGGTTATAAGCTCTGATATCACTTATTGCAGGTTTAATAAATGCAGAGAAGAAGAGAGGTACAGTAATTTCTGAGAAAAATTGAATTATTTTCTAATTCAACATCATCTGAATTACCTGTGGCTGTGAGTGGAGCGCTGCCTGTCTGCCACCCAGCATCCCAAAGGCTGAGGTTTGGCCCTGGTGTGACCTTGTGTTCTGCTCCAGTAGGCAACACATTAACCATGGTATTATTCCATTAATGCTGAAATTGAGTTTTGTCCACATCTTGTTGGCTTCGACCTGAGTGGCAGATACTGCTGACAAATGGCTTTTTTTTTTTTACCTTGCAACCCTCCAACTACCAACTCCCTCTCGGATAAGCCCACCTCCCCTCTGGCTCCTCCTTGTTCTTTGCTTCCATGTCGGCCGCTCCAATGTTTTATTTGTACGAACAAGCGGGTTAAAACATGTAGGAGGGCACATCTCCATCTGGGACAAGTAGGTGGAGCAGAATCGGTCGGTACACTTTTTACTGATCGCCTCTATCAGTCCCTCTATCGGTTCTTCAATATCAGTAAAAACACTCATCAGTCGTTTTAGATCTGTTTTAAGACGACAAAGGAGAAGCACGGGGAGAAGAACACTTAAAGCATAACTCCCGCCATTTTTGCCCCTATTTTCCCATCATACCGACTGATTCTGACAAAAAATTCGCTAATTAAAAAAATAAACATTCACTATTCCCTATTGAAACATTCAAAAGGGAACTGTGACGGTGTCTAAATTGTTAGTTCTTTTGCCCCCAATTCAAATATTATTGCACTTGATGTTAATTTGTATTTGACATGATATAGTTTTATGTTTCCCTTTTGTAAGTTATTTTCTTTGCTGTATTATCTGTAACTTTATGCATGTTTAATTGTCCAGATTTCTCTTGCAAAAGAGATTTTACATCTCAGTGAGACTTTACCTTGTTAAATAAAGATAAAAAAAATCCATGACCTCACAAGTTTCACTATTTATTTTTGCACAACTTATTTCACACAGAGGGTCATGTAGACAGGCAGCCGGCCGGTAAAGAGGAAACAAGGAAGCGCTAAAGCAACGGCCAAGGTCGCATCACAACTGAGATCATTTTCACTAACAACTTTTTAACCAACATGTCTCATTACAGAGCGAGAAATCAATGTGAAGAGCAGGCAAGCAAGATGTAAGTAACTATACAGAGAGACGATTGATGACGATGAATTTGGTCAGAATTGATCGTGTGATGGGAGACGTGGGAAAATGGGGTCGAAAATGTTCTGCTTTAACTCTCCTTCCTCTTCAGTGTAAGGGGAGAGGGAGAAGGAGAGGTGAGGGCCAGGTCAGAAGATAAAGAATGGATGGACGAGTGTGGGGGGGGGGGGGAGGGGTGGAGGTGGGGGTACTAAATGCTTTGGGTGTATGGCTGAAGAGCAGAGTGGAGATGAGGGGGGGGGGGAGCGAGACAGAGAGATATAGAGAGACTGCTGTGGCCAGCTGAATAGTAATTCAACGAGATAAGAGCCTTATTATTCAAATGAAGACAACCTTTCATTGGGGAGAGAGGAGGAGAGAGCAAGTGGCAGACAAACAAGGAACCGGCCCTGATTTATAACTCTGACTCCAAATCGCCGCCATCTCTGTCATGGGCAAGAGGCGATAATGACGACGGTGATGAAGATGATATAACCGACTCATCCTCCTGCGGGCAATAAAGGGACGCATTCTCCCTGTTTACCGACAGCGACCCAGTTTAGAACCGAGTCAGATGCAAAGACGGTCCGCCGACTGCTGCGGTCCAGTCGATGTCCTTAGCTCTGGACCAGGTCGTTTTTAAAACCCTCACACAGCGTACCCCGGCCTCGTAATTTAGAGCCCAATTTCACGGGACGCTGCCTCACTTGAAGGAAAGAGGATATGAGAGAGAGAGAGAGAGAGAGAGAGGGGAAGAGCAAGGGAGAGAGAGCGATGCCAGAAAGCAGCGTCACACCTTACTTTATCTTGGATGATGCTCCGGGACGGCTGCCACCCCTACGGTCTTCCATGCCCTCCCTGCTGTATGTTCCACCCCCCTAATTTACACGTTCACCATGTTAATTACCAAAACACAGAAACACAGAGCCACCTCCGCACCGCCAGGCCGCCATGTGAGGGGAATTAGAGATGAGGCGATACAGCTAAAGTCTGAATTAGAGGCAGATCTCATTAGATGACTCCAGAGTTCTTCTGCCTGAAACATAATCAACAACGCAACAGTAAACACGTCGGCCCGTACGAATGATGCAGGCAACCCTTCGCACAATCGTCCCTCTAAGTTTAATCAAAATTGGACTGGTGGGGGCGTCCTGGTGGCTCGGTGGTCTAGGGCAGCGGTTCTCAACGTGGGGTCCGGGGACCACCAGGGGTCCTTGCGGGGGTTCCAGGGGGTCCCCAGCAAACTGATCAATTGTTAAACTTCAGCATTATGTCATTTACAAGAAGTTAACACAATTAGAAAATGTAGAAGAATGACTATTTTGATCATAGTTTGACTGTTAACAGATAGTCACAGAATTTTATATTTGGGTCTGAGAGACAAAATCTTATTAAATGGGGGGTCCGTAGCCCTAACGTGGACTAAATTAGGGGTCCTTGATATGAAAAAGGTTTAGAATCACTGATCTAGGGCATGTACCATGTCAACTCAACGTCCTGAGTTCGAAACCAGCCCGGGACCTTTGTTGCATGTCATCCCTCTCTCTCTCCCAGTCTTTCCTGTCTCTCTCTCTCTACTGTGTACTATCCAATAAAGGCAAAAAATCCTTGAGTGACATGAACCGCTTTTTTCTCAGCCAACCAATCGCAATGACGGAGACGCTGGCTGTTTCCCATAACAACAACAAACATGGAGAAAGTCAAAGTGCCGGTGGAGAAATTGGTCGCTGTAATAAGTTAATTTTTTAATAATCACTTTAGGCTCTGGTAACTTGTGATGGACATCTGTCATTATTTTTGACATTTTATAGACTAACTGATTAATCGAAAAAGTAATCGGTAGATTAATCCGTAATGAAAATAATGGTTAGTTGCGGCCCTGTGTCTGGTGAAGGCTGCAGGTCAGCAGGTCAGCAAGACATGTCAATCATATGAGCAAGGAGCATGTAGCTGGACAGCGTGTGGCATGTGACCTGAGGGTGAACATGAAGCTACACCAGCGCCGTCAGACCGCTACCAGGTTAACCTCCACACTGCAGTATGGATCCATCTTGACATGTTATTTAGTCTTTGTATCGAGACTTAAAGGTGTAGTAAGAGAGTTTTTACTGTTCCATACCACAAACGTCCTTTAAAACACTCCTGAAAACGTATTTTTATCGGAAGGCCTTTCTATAATCGCTCCACTCTCTTGTATTTGTGTTTTATTTTATTTTATTTATTTATTTTAAAGTAAACTTGTTTTATTTTATCTGATGGACTTGGTGTTACTATGGTTTTAGGTTTTATATTCACTTTGCTTTTATCACCTTTTGTTTTGTTTGTGTGAAGCACTTTGTAACATTTGTTTCGAAAAGTGCTACTAAAAAAAGTATTATTATCATTACTAAACTTACTTACTTACTTTTAAAACTCACTTTGGGGCCTGTACTCCCCACCCGCTCCCCCTTTCTTCAATCAACAACATGATCTTGACAGCAGTAGACTGATCCACCTAATTTAAAGATTTTGCTACTTATTAAAAATTCTCAAAATAGGTGAAACTGCACTGGAAACAAGTGAAAATATCTCACTTCCTCCTTTATCTCACTTCACTTTATCTCTTCTATCGCTTGCTTTAAGAAAGACGAGATTGAACGCTCAATACTGGATTAAATTACTTGTTTTTTGATACCGCTTCCCTCGATCTGTCGGTCTACAGGCTGTGAGACAGACAGGCCGAGGTGTTAGTCTGAGGAAACAGCTTCGTTCACAGGAGACAGGCAGACTGGTGCAGGCTCGGCTCTGCAGCACAGTCAGCGTGCATTTCCATAAAACAGACTAATGAAAAGCTAATGAGAATGGGCTGGAGCAGCTTATACACATTAACAAAATTAGCATATAAAACACATTCCCCTGAGTGGGCCACCACACACACACACACACACACACACACATCTAAACATGCACCCATGCACGCACACAAAAATAGAAAAACATACATTGGCGAAAACACTTTTACAGCTGTGCTACATTTGTCAAGGTTTTTTACTGTTAGCCTTTTCATTGAGTTGTCACTGCCTTTAACTTTAACACACGAAACGCTGTTAAAGCATTGTGGGTATTCTTCTCGTCAAGCACTTCTTATAGACTCTATAGAGGGAACTTTTCCTTTTACTGCTGCAATGTTTTCCTGTCGAGGCAAGAGTGGAAAAAAGCCTGGGCACGCTGCATTTTACAGATTTTTGTGTCCGTCAACCCTTGGGAGACTGAGTGGCTGTCAATTATAGGTACCAAGAGGCGTTTTGGTACATAACCAAAAAAAAAAAAATCTGCATCAGCAGTTTACAATTTTCTCCGCCCTCCAGTACCTCCTCCCTCCCTCTGTATCCAACACACGTCTTCCTCAATTACTGCAGAACATCATCAGTTCCAGTCCCAGGAGGGCCGAGGCAAAATAAAGGGGATGGTGTGTGTGTGTGCATGCGTGAGTGTGAGTGTGTGTGTGTTTCTGCATGTGTGTGAGGATAGCTGCATGGGAGTATTTCCATGCTCCGCTGCATACTGAAGGCAGCACCACTATGTGAACTAGCCTCTTCTGTAGTATTCTTCAGTCGGATGACACTGAATTAGCATAAACATATCACACACATCTAGGGCTGCAGCTATCGATTATTTTAGTAATCGAGTATTCTACCGATTATTCCATCGATTAATCGAGTAATCGGATAAGAAATACTTTTGCTTTATTAAAGAGCAATAGTAAATATACAAAAGAGAAAAGCTGTCCGCACGAAGCTGTCCATACGACACTGTGATTTACTGAAAACGAGGTGAAATAATAATTATTATTGATATTTATTACTAGGCCTAAATATCATACAAGTTCATAAGACTGGCTAATGTACATTTATTTACTATGTTGAAGGGTTGCCCTACACCTGCTGACCCTACTCACTGCAATCAAACTAAACTGAATATACCTGCTGTATTGGACTGGTGCATTTTAGGCTCCAATTGCTACTTACACCACCTGATATTTTGCTTTCTGGGGTATTTTATGCATCACTGTGAGGGGAGTAGGTGTGTGTGTGTGTGTATGTGTGTGTGACTATCATAATAATAACATGAATGAAGCTCAGGCTTTCACAAATTAACTGCAGCATTTTATTTTCTGTGGTTATTTTCTTGAGCAAAACTTAGCTAACTTAGGGACATCATAACTAGCCACCATATTGATTTACGTTCTTAACTAGCCATTACATATAGCCATAATTAACGTGCATTCTTTACTAGCCTTCATCTCATCCCGTTTTAATATTAAGTGCTGACTCCGCCCACCTGGCCAGTTTCGGCGTGCGCCGGTAGCAATTACAAGTGGACCCTATCCTACAGTCCCTGCTCTCAGCGGAGGGAGGGAGCTACGCTGTGTGTGGGAAGCGCTGTGACCGTCAGACCTCTCTGGATTAGACAAGCAAGTAGAGAAAACCGGCATCAGCCGAACCAATTTATTGCCAAATGCTTTGGGATTCAACACATTAACATTGCTTCCCATGATCAGAAAAAGTCGGCAGATTTGTCGCTAGTCGCTTTTGAGAAATAAAGTCGCCAGGGGGGTCTGAAAAGTCGCTAAGTCTAGCGACAAAGTCGCCAAGTTGGCAACACTGGATCCGAAACTTTGGACACTTTCTGTCGTTTTCTCTGGCCTGTCTCTTCTCTTCGCCCCTCGCTATTTTCTCTCTCTTTCTCCAGCGCGTTGTGCAACAGTAATAATCATCTGTGCGAAACACTGAGTGTGTATATAGTTATATGGATTAAACGAAGCTTCGATGCAAAGAATTTGCATCGATGATTTTTAGTAATCGAGTTACTCGAGTTTCTTGAGGAATCGTTTCAGCCCTGCACACATCGCTGTAATAGATTTTGGTGTGCGATGCTTTGTGGGTGTTGGCTGCACAGGCCGCAGCACCAGCCTGATTTCCATTTAAAGGCATGCAAATGAGAGATACAGGAGAAAGATAGTATAAGCGCAAAGCAATATATAGTAAAGCTATGAGGTTAGATTAGAGGCAGCGGCTCTTCTGCAATCAAGGACATGATGTGTTTTTTATCAGGTTTTCCGTTCCTGCGTGACACAGTGAGTCCAACCTTCTGATGAAGCGTCGCCATGACGGTTAAACACCAAAGACTTTAAGGGAAACAGCAGCGTTTTTCACTTTGGGGGTAAATTGTTTTCATAGTGTAGCATAGACTTCGGCTGATATTGGTTTTTGAAGTCCAATACCGACATTTTTGTATCGAATCTGCCGATAGCCAATATTCAATATCTAATTTTTCAATTTTCATGCCAAAAATTACAAGTATTCAGTGTTTCCTCCGGAATTTTCTTCTTGTCAGGGTGGAAAAGCCTCTGAAACAGCATGTAGAGCATTATGGGACACTAAAACTCTCCACTGAAACCCAGACTGAGGAAATTATTTTAGTGTCAGCACAGCTCTTTAAGGCAGGATGACCCACCACACCTATTCAATGGCGGAGAAACTCTCCCTTTAAATGAAGAATTAATTTACAAAAAACATTACTGAACAATTAAATGAATAAATCAAATGTGCAAAGAAAATAACAGACTATTTTTCTGTAGCTGCGGTCAAGGAGGAACCTCCATCATATCAGCAGCAGACAACATGACTAGCCGATATCCGATATTTAATAAAAGACCAATACTGGGCCAATATATCGGTCTAACCCTCGTATAGCATAGATTTACTGTTTGGATTTTGGGAAAGGCCCCTTTAAATGAAACTCATTTGCTTCTAAAGGTCATACAGTAAGTCAGCAGCAACATAAAAATGTGCAAACAATGTTCGTCTTTGTAAACAATATGTGAAATAAAAATTTATAGCTGTAAATTCTATAATAATCCCAATGCACTTGTATGCAGAAGGTACTTGACCAAGCATTCAGCAGCAGTTATTAAAGTCATGGCTGTGAGGGAGCAGGGAGGCCGCTTCTCTCCACAGAGACAACAACGCCGGATTATGTGTTTAGGTTGATGAGGAGGTCTGGCAGAGCGATGTGCCGCGGAGTTTAAGGACGAGTTCACACCCAGCAGGTTTGGAACCATTTATTCGAACCACGGAGCGTTTCCTCCTTTAGTTCGGTTGGTTTGTCCAGGTGAGAGCGACGCCATTCGAACTCTGGTGGCACCGAATAATGGCACCGAGACGCCTGGAAATGTGAGTCTTGGTCCTTTTTCCAAGAGAACTGCGGCTGGTTTGTTAGGAGTGAGAACGTAATCCGATCAACTACAGGAAACGACCGCAAAACTCAAGGGATTATGGGTTTAAAGAGTAACTCTGCACCCGGTTTGAGCTTCTCTCCGCCTACTGCGCGATTTTTAAAAAATGGGCGTGAAGAGCAGGGGAGAGGAGGGGGGTTTGGGGTTGGTCGGGGTTGGTGAGAAGAGGAGCGGGGTGGAGTGTTTGTGGGCATGTGCACGCACTGATAGGCCGGGGTGGAACCAAATGACGTATTTTAGGAAAATTGTCTGAACACCGGCTGCTCATTTTAACCACTGGAGGGCGACCTGGCCAGCTTGACAATATGACCGGCGTTGTTGTATTTCATAACTACATAGTACTAAATACCAGTTTACAATTCAAAAAAAGTGTTTTAGTGTGGAGTGCAGATGTTCACATTGGACAGCCAACAGTTCCTCATGCTTGAAAAGCCTCGCATGACAAAATGAAGTGAGAGCAAACTGCAGTCTGGACTGACGCTCATAATAAGCTATTTCTTCATGTGTTCTTAACTGGTATGTACACCACAGAAGAAGAGACAGACAAGTCCATCATACTGAGCTGAAGTTACAGGAACTGGAAGACAGGCGACCAAAACTGTCCAATGAACAAGCTTCTTTTGATTCAATGTGACTTTTGTTTACAAGCTCTGGTCGGCTTGTAGTTGGTCCGTCTGAATCTAAACGAACCAAAAATACAAAAAATGCAACAAAGTCGACTTTTCCACTGTGTTGTCACTGTTCAGACCAAAGAGAATTAACTGGAGGTGTGACCGCACCTTTAATGGAGGTTCAAACTGAATGGAACCCTCTGACCAATGGAAAGCATCCAACTTTTAATTATCCCTCCATAAACTATACACATACATTCATTACATACACACTACAGCCACTGAACAATAACACCAGTGTTTTCCTCAGGCTGAGTTGATGTCGATTGAAGCATGGAGTTGCATTTATATTGTTGGACTGCACACCAGTCAAAGACTTAAGCCACATTACAAAGAACAGGATGAGCAGAGCATCAGAAGTTTTGTTACACAGGCAGCTGGCTGAAAACCACTTCCTGAAGTACGCAGCGAAGTAAACACAGCCAATAAATCCTCATTAGAACATGGACACACCTGTGGCGCTGTCACTGAGTGTGTGTGTGTGTGTGTGTGTGTGTGCATACATTTTCTTGTATCTGAGTCTGCGTCCATCTGTGGTGTGTGTGTGTGTGTGTGTGTGTGTGTGTGTGTGTGTGTGTGTGTGTGTGTGTGTGTGTGACTGACAGTCAGTCAGACTGGAGGACAGGATGACTGATGACTACCGCCCTCTGCTTGGGCAGGTGAGACTCCTAGCACTGATAATGAGGCTAGAGAGGAAAGGCTGCCATTAATTTGACTTCACACCTCCACCGCACACAGTTTCGGAGTGTGTGTGTGTGTGTGTGTGTGTGTGTGTGTGTGTGTTTGTGAGCAACTAAGAGTGCCCGTGATGCTCATTTAGTAGTCAAACTAGGTCCAGCTCAAGGTAAAACACCAGAGATGCAGCACAGAGAAGTTGAGCAGAACTTTTCATCACGTTCATGGCTCCTTTCACATTTCCCCGGAACAGATTGACCGCCTGCTGCTCCTGCAGAACAATTTGCCGTCCTGGAAGAGTTTTTCCAAGGTGAGTTTGCCACTTCTCATTTTCTCAAAACGCTCAATACTCGGGGAGATTGGCCTTCCTCTCCATACACACACACACTGCTATCAAGAAGACAAAATATGAAACAGGATCTGCAGGTAGCTCTTAAAGGAGAAATCTTCCACTGTGATACATCATCAGTCAACTGATAACTTTTTTTGGTTTGCACATTTTGCCTCAACCTGCCTCGTCTACTTCTACTGCAGTTAGTGATTTCCGACGTTTCCCAGAATGCCTTTCAACAACCCACAGAGAACGGGCCGGAACGGAATAAGAGCAAGAGAGAGAGAGTATTTCAAGTTGAGAAAAAGCAAGTCGCCCCTTACTCAAACCCCAACCTGTCTCTCTGCTGCAGTGCATTCTGGTCTCTCTCCTGCTCCTGTGGGTGGAGAAATTGGTCTCTCTCCTCTTCTACGATGGATTTCTCCCTGTATGATTGTTGAACGTCTCTTGGTGCAAAATGGCGGCTCTAGAAAGAAGCCCTCGCTCTTTGATTCTGAGGGACTGACACCAAAACCTGACGTTTACCGCTGATGTTTTACATCCTGAAACATTTTCTCATATCAAACTCCATTGTAGCTGCTGGAAACATCTGGAGGTGATGTCACCTCGTCTATGACTGGCCAGTTATTCACGAAAAATACAACAAACTACAAACATACAACAACACAATGGACCCAGATATACAAGGAACATCGCCATTAGCTGGTTTTTAACAGTGTTAAAGTGTTTTACGGTGGATTTTTCTTTTCAATATGGATGAAAGCAGAATCAAGTGCAGGTCTACCCTCTGGTTTGCGGTTTGATGCTGACATGGGGTTTTCAATGCTAGTTGTAAGGCAGAAAGTTGACTCCAATATTATGTAACCTGGGAACAATCAGGCGACAAAGTTTGTTGAAGCCAACTCTCCTCTCATGTCCTTCTGTCTGCCGTTAAACAGCATCAAGCCAGCAGGCCCATCAGCTGTGATTGATCTGGGAGTGACAATCTTTGTTTAGCCTCTCGGTGTCGGTCCTCCAGCCTCCGGGCTCTTATCAGCGCCGGCCTGTTTGTTTTCCACTGTGCTGAGAGAGAGGACCGATCAATGCTGTGAGTTATGAAATGACAGTGGTGCTGCTAAAGGCAGTCTCTCAAACACACTGCCACAGCAGACAGCCACTCATCTGCCCCCCCCATCACAGATGCAGCACATTTATCACCCATCTCTGTCTATTAGCCCTGTAACCATTGTCTTTCTGTCTGTCTGACAACTTTGACAGCTGAACTTCTCTGATAGAATCTGTTGCTTCTCTTTTTCCCCGACAGCCTGAACTGTTGGGTAAGTAGTTTTTACTTGATGATCAAACTACCCACCGCCAGGTTAACTCTTTATTAGGGTTAGGGTGATGAAACCATTAGTCAATTAATCAATTAGTCGATCAACAGAAAATTAATTGTAATTAATTATAATTTTGATAATCGATTACTGGTTTTAGTAATTTATCAAGTAAAAATACCAAACATTTGCTGCTTACTTTAGGTTTTTTGGCTGCTGGTCAGACTAAGGCTGCGTTCACACATAGCATTTTTTTCCCAACTGCCAGCGCCGTTTTTTCACTAAAAGCAATGGGAAGCGGGTGCAAGGCGCACAATAAGCGGCCGCTCCTGAAAAGCGCTGCTGCCAGCGTTTTTTTTTCAGCAGAGCGGAGAAATGTTCAACTTTTCAGAGAAGCGGCGGGTGGCGTGATAATCAATTAATCATTTTAGTTATTTATCTTCTTATCTTATTAAGTAAAAATACCAAACATTTGCTGGTTACAGCTTCACAACTGCTAAGATTTGCCGCTTTTCTGTTTCATGTCACTAGGAATACATTGGGTTTTTTTTTTTTTTTTTGTCTGCTGGTCAGACAAAGTAAGACATTTGAAGAATCACTGTGGACTCTGGTAACTTCTGATGGGCATCTGTCATTATTTTTGACATTTTATACACTAAATGATGAATCAAAAAAAAATCATTAGATGAATCGATATTGAAAATAATCGTTAGTTGCAGCCCTACTCTCTATACAGCTGCAGTATTCCAGCATACGGCTCGGTAGATTGTTAAAGCTGAGGCTGTTTAGATTCTGCTCAGACTGTGAGGGTCAATGCTGCGTTCACGTCATGTTGGAATTACCGTAAATACGACCGGCCGAGGGAAAAACCTTCATGTCAGCATCCTAGTGATGATGACAGGAGGAACATGTGGGGGGTTTGCGTGGGCTCTGATGTCTCCCACTTGGACTCAGTAATTGTGGACGTGTGTCAACACAGGCAGCAAACAAGGCAGAGAACCCACTGGTGTCAGCAGTCCAAGGTAATAAAAATCAAAATTATCAGTTATATTCACACTAATACAATCAATTTAATACACTTAATACATAGAGTAATGTCTGCTGCAGTTTGTTTATGGTTGATTTTAAATTCCTAAACAAAAATGACAACAGAGTCATTACATTACACAGCGCTCAGTGCTTTACAAAATGTTTTACTTAAGTAATTTTTAGTTTCCAATCCGAGCTTATTGGCCATTCAAAACCCTGACCATGTTTCATTGAATGCCTTCCACCCAATACACTTTCCAGGCCAGAGAACAACATTTTCAATCATATCGCATGTGATGATAGATGAATCTATTCCTTGTTTTGCTTTTCTTTAGGAGTGATAATTTTGTTTGCCACTGTAACCCAAGGCTTCCTCTGTTGATCACACATGGATCTCCAGGCCTATTAATCGCGCCAATTTCAGATCAATTACATCGTTCCATGAGCACAGACTGACCAGGCTGAGGCTAAACTCACAAATGTTGCATATGCTGCCCACTGCTGAGTCCGTTCTATGCATCACTTTTCTTCTTCTACTACTTTCCTTTTTCTGTTCAGGCCTTGTAAATGGCATTTCCCTTTCATCTTGTATGTTTTCAGTCACATGTTCCCACAAAGCCAAGGAAGCAACACACAGTGTACGGGTTCTCTGAGCAGAAGAAATGCTAGATACTAATCTATTCTTAGTCACAGTATTCCCTCCTGTGTTTCCCCACCATCCCTGGACAGACTGGTTTGACCCAATTTGTCCGTCCTCTGTTGGAGGCCTTGGCCTGAGTGTGTGTGTGTATGTGTGTGTATGTGTGTGTGTGTGTGTGTATGCATGCATGATGGACAGGGCCGGAGGATATGGAAGGTAAGTGATACATTAAAGGGATAGCCAACTAAAACATGCAATTTCTCATTAAAATGTTTTTTTTAGTCATTGTTGGGTGCAGAAAAAAACACAAACAGTGAGAATCTGAAGTCGTTTCTCTGCTGAGAAAAGTCTGTAAGTTGATTTCTCTGTTTTTCTGCGGATTAAAAACTGCTTTCACACGTCAGAGTGGGAAATCCAATCAGAACTCGACCTCAACACGCCGCTCTCTCTCTCTCTCCAGTGTAGAGTGAAGCTCGCTCCACCAAGGTTTGGAGCCATATGTGTTTTTAACCACAACGGCTAATCTATGCTGACAGAAATTGTTTTTGCCGGTACATGTTTTAGTTTGTGTTAAAGATCTGGAATTTATCAAGTTTGGCCACTAAGCAGCCGGCGCTCTCCCTCTCCCTCTCTCCAGTGTAGAGTGAAGCTCGCTCGCCCAGCAGCTCTCTGACCTGTTTCACTATAGCAAATTTTTTTAACTGGATTGACCGTCCCTTTAAAGCTCTGACAGGCCAAGGCGTCAGATCCGCTTAAAGTCACAAGGAAACAATATTTTGATGGTGTCTTGCTTCTATAATTTGAAATATTTACAGTTGAAACAGGAAGGAAGGCTTCAACAGCGGGCCGGTTGGACTGGAACAAACATGGAAAGAGACTCAGTGCTGTGTTCATTGTTGGTAGTCTGGCGCAATAAATTATTTCTTTTGCCAGAGATCAGTGTGCGGTCTGCTACTTTTCCTTTGGATCCAACTATGAACCTGTGAACAACCTGCTGCTTCCGTGGGGCGTTCTCAACCTCTTAATGTTCGCATAATCTTGACTTTCACTTCAAACCCCTGAAAACAAGGTGTGATGAACAAGGTGTGATGAACAAGGTGTGATGAACAAGACTTGATGAACACTCAAAAATGCAAAAAAATACAGGGGTAAAAAAATCTGTGATGTAATATTGGTTGGAATTTTAATGTGCTGGTACGGCATGAAGTAAACACTAAAAATACTTATTTCCAGGAAATAAAAGTCATAAGATTTTACTCTGATGAAGGCAAGGGAGGCCGCTCTCATAAGTGGGTTAGACATCCCCACTTCTATGATTTTATTCTCCTCGTTGGACATGCCAAGATAATAAAGGCATTTTTAATATACAACTAAGAGTGCCTTAGTCTTTTGGAGTGCACAATTCTCCTTTTTTTCCTTGTTTCATGATTTCCATCTAAAAATACGAGAAGATAAAAATTTTGCACATTTTTTGGGGCATTTATTGTTAAATTGGAGTATGCGATGATATGGAAAATTAGTCAGCAAGATGAAAAAGTAATTTTTCATTTCATTGTGACTTTAAAAACCTTTGCCTGTATGAGCACATCATCAGTGGTTTATGAGAGATGCACTGAAAAAGCACTTCTGAAACAACTTTGTGAAAAAAAAAATTAAAAATTACATTGCAAAGCAATGACTTCTCCAGAGTCTCAGTGAGATAGTAGAGACGCTCCCTGGCTGCAACACAAAGCCATTAAGGTTTAATACAAACTAAAGCCATTTACACCGGGCCAAAAGTCTCCTGCCGTGACAACTGTCATTTTTCCATTTTATACAGGCAGATTGGAGGGCAGCCTTTAAAGCCCTGGGCACCCTGAGAAATGTCTGCCATCGCCGCGGTGATGAGAAGTGACTGGAGGATTCTTAGATTTATTAGCGCTCCGTGAGCCGGTGTCATCAGAGATTACGCCCCCTATCCTTCACCGTTCCACCAGCACGTCACCCGCCGAATTTCAATTTCCCCGGGAAGAGGACGGGAAGGCTCTGGCTCGTGACCCCTGCTCGTGACCCTGGGGCCTCGCGATGGATGGGGGAGGCGGAGGGGGGACAGATACGGGACGCTTATGAATTAGGGATGACTTCAGCGGTGCATTCAACTTTGGCCGTCTCGCCTGTATCGCTATAGAGAATCTCCCTGATAAATGGGCATCAAGGCTAAGGAAGACTGCTCCTCCTGGTTAGGTATTCAGCAGGGCTCGTGGTCGAGTTTAGCCCTGGTTAGGCCATGTTTAAAACATGGCTCGCCGCTGCCGGCACCTTGGACTCTGCGCGCTCATTGGCTGATAAAGGTCCAATCCAAGACTAATTTGACCATCTGCATTTTGGGTGTACGCACATGTTCTTGAAGACTTCCACTGTTACATGGAAAATAGGCTTTTTAGAATGTTTCCCCCCCCCCCCAATGTTTACACATAACACATGTAAACAAGACTCAAAAATACACAGAAAGCTGATGTCTAGCTCTCCTTGTGTCAAAAGTTCTCAGATGCATCCCTGAGCTCTCATATCTAAGTTAGAACAGGCCAATACATGGGAAGTCTGTAAACACATTAAAGGGAAGGTTGAGTGATTTTATAAGCCGACCTTATTAATCAAGCCCCGTCTTAGAATGAGCTAAAAGTTTTTACATTAGAGCTTGTGTTTCTGTGAAATCAGCAAACACCTCCTATTATATGTGTTAGCAATGCTAGCACAAGACAATGGGATATGAAACTATAACTCTTGCATGTCATTCCATACACTTCCATAACTGTCGTAATAGTAAGAACATGTAATAGAACTTGCTCAAAGCACATGAATGGGATTTTGAAAGCAGTGGTTTCATACCCCATTGACTTGCACTAGCATTGCTAACAAATGCTAACAGGAGGCTGGTGCTGATTTCTCAGAGACAAAAACTCTGATGTAAAAAAATGTTTTAATGTTATAACAGTGGACAACAGTGTCTCATTTATAAAATTAAAATGTCTACAACAGATTAAAAACATTCCATCAATGTGTTGAGGCCTAGTCTGGCCTTCATCCAGAGACCATCTGTCCATTCTGCTCTAAAGACCCACTGCAGTGCTCCTTCCCTTTTGTTTTTGCGAACACATTTCAGAGTGAAAAACAAATATCCTTAATCAATAAATCTTTGTAACATGGGGCACCATACTGCAAATTCCAGATTAGATTTGTAGAGAAGTAATGAAACTGGATTTCAGAAGCCTGTTCTGTTTAAAGCTGTCGCTGACTCACCGACTCAACACAGTAACAGTAAAAGTCACATTTTACTCCGTCATACTGCATGAGACAATCAGACACGGTCTGCTCTGTTCAGAGGCCGTTTACTTCAAGTTAACCCTTTACTGTCTAGACTTGGACTGGGTTTGTATTCCTCATCACCGCCTGTGAAACCATCTCACTTCAAAGTCAAAGTCAAAGTCAAATTTATCAAATGCACAGTATCACACAAGGTCATTCTGAACAATGAAATTCTTAGGACAAGGCAAGCAACAACTACGTAGTAGGCATAAGTAAAATAAAAAATATCAAATATTAAATGTTAAAAAGAGTCACAAATAAGGGCAAAAATAGCAAAAGTACAGCAGTTCCAGAGCCAGTAAAGATGGGCAATATGGACAGTAAGAATAAGAGTATTAAATATTATAAAGGAGTATTAAATATTGTAAATATAAAGTATAGCAGTGCTATTCTGTGGGTGAGTATGGGGGAGGAGGAGTAGGAGGAAATCCCTGACCTGGGCCTTTCACACCTGCTTTTTCCATTGAGGTGATCATGTGATCAGTGTGATCTCTGCTGGTTGAGAAGCCTGATGTCCTGGGGGTAAAAACTGTTAGTGAGTCTGGTAGTCCGTGCCCGGATGCTTCGGTAACGTCTACCAGACGGCAGCAGCGAGAACAGTTCACAGCTTGGGCAGCTGAAGTGAAGTGAACTTGGGTGGGTCACTTCAATTTACCATTCGACTTCCAGTTCCTGGGTCACTGTAATTACTTCCTCTGTTCTAATGTTCGAATAGCCATAACTGTTTCTGTTGTTTCTCTCATAATTCTGTGTGTGTGTGCTTCTGTCATGTCAGTGTTATGAATCTATATGTGTGTGTGTGTACTGACCATCCATTCTGAGATGATGATGTCCACCTTGTCCACAGGCAGGCTGATGTCCTCGATGCGGCCTTTCATCAGAGTGATCTTGTCCTCCAGCTGGTTGGACCTGCGGCACCGAGACAGAGCAAAGACTTAGAGACTCGACTCCTGGAGCACCTGAAGCCGACTTCATGTAACGTGGCATCAAACCAATCAATGGTCAGAAGCGGATGTTGCAGTTTCGAATATTATGATCCCTGCAAATCACAATTACAGCAAAGAATTTCTGTCATCTTAGTAGGATAAATTTTGCCCACAGCTCAAAAGATTTGTGGTTTATAACGAGAGTTGTGTTTTGTATTGATTGTTGTGTGACTGAAGCTGGAATAATCGCTCCTTACCAAAGACTTATGACAATGAAGTTAATGTGTCAACAGTGGATATAAATAAGAAATAGATGCAGCCTCAAGACAATTCTCTTCACAACTTCATAAAAAAAAAAGTAACAGCATAACCCAAGTGTTTTGTAGCCAGACGATTGAACTGTGGGTCCAAAAGTCCAACGCTTACCCTCTTATTTCCTCTATTTTCCTCACTGACAACGCTTTGATCAAGAACGGGCCAACAGCTGCACGCCAGAGCATCGTCAGTGAGGAAAATACAGGAGATAACGAGGTAAATACTGGACTTTTGGACCCACAGTGCGATCGTTTGGCTACAAAACACTTGGATTAGCCAACAATGTTTGTGAGAGTAAATGTACATTTCCTGATTTTATTGGAAGATTCCGGTGTTGAGTAAAATTTATGCAGACACCAACTCTGCTGTATCACTCTATAGATGATTATTACAGAATTATTACATTTTATCATTTTATTATTACATATTATTACAGAATATGTGAGACGACAGAGTTATAAAACGAACAAAAATATGTTGTCAAATTGGATATCGGGACAGTGCAGCAATATTTTTCCACACTTTTCCAAACTTTTTTGTGTAATTTCCAAACTTCCCAAGACCTGGAAATTGCTAAATAGTTTTTCCCTACATTTCCATACATTTCCAGGCCGGTGGCTGTGCGCTCCCAGAGGTGCGGAGCGCAGGGAGGGACTGTGAGATCAGAGCCGTTTAAATTATCCTTCCTTTCTGACCGGCCGGTCCGGGTATCAATCTCTGTGAATATTCCATTATCATGACAGCTAATGTTACTGAGGACAGAACAATTACTCACAGCCTAGAGTGCATTTCTGTAGCAGCGATCCTTATCTTGAACTGTCTCTCCTCTCTCCTGCTCTGCTCCTGCCGCTATCACCTTCTCCCAGAATCACCCCCCCCCACCCCCCCACCCACCCCCCTTCCCCCTCACCCCCCCCTCACCCTCCTTTCACAAGAGGGAAACACTGTAATCTCATTATTGGGGTAATTTAGAGGACAATGTCAGGACTCTAGAGAGAGAGTCTATCTGTGTGTCTTCGTAGGGGTGTGTGTGTGTGTGTGTGTGTGTGTGTGTGTGTGTGTGACACAGAGAGAAAGAGATTGTGCGTTTCATCATTGGAAAACCAGTCTTTGCAATACACTACTGTCATTTTAGTGAATTGTGGCCTTTGCCATACAAGTGAGTCTTTTTGTAATAATTTGTGCGTGTTTGTATAAAAAAAAATTAAAAATGAATTTCACTCCTATAGGCCAATGATTGGATTTTTTTTTTCACTCAGTTGTCTCAATTCAAAGCATTCTATTGGATAATCCATCCATTCCAGCCATTTGCACAAATCATTTAAGAAAAAAAAAAAAAAAAAAGTATTTAGAGCTTCTCCATTAAGGAAGCGGCTGTGAGGGAAGGAAGTCACGTCCGGCTTTTCATTTAAACTTTGCCGACGGAGTGGAGACAGGAGATGGATGCTCCTGCCTAACCAACGGGAGACACTTTAATTACCATCCTTATATTAACATCAAGAGGAAGTGACGGATGCACACCGCCTGCCTCACACACACACACACACACACACACACACACACACACACACACACACACACACACACACACAGAGAAACAAGAGCTATAAAATCACAAGGCAAGGGAACAGTAGATTTGAAGGACCCAAGGGCAGTGACTGTGTGTGTGTGTATGTGTGTGTGTGTGTGTGTGTGTGTGTGTGTGTGTGTGTGTGTGTGTGTGTAGAGCGTAGGTTTACAACACCTTTCTTTAGTTGAATCTTCACTGCTGGGGAGCCTAAGACACGGCCTGCATGCCAACACACACTCCGACAGCGAGTCAGTGGGCTGTAAAATTAAAACGTCCTTTCTTCGGCAATCCTGTTGTTTTGCTTATACGACACTCTCTTACATAATGATAATAATAACAGTCATAATGGCCCGTAACTCAAAAACGCATTTTGGAGGCGGGGGTGTAATAGAGGAAGCGGATGCAGGTGAATGTGCGGGGAGCAGAGGCTCTGGTGGAGGTAAATGGGCTCGACCGTGGAGCGCTGTCTGCCAGCAAACTGGAGACACACAGCAGCTGAAATTGGACTGAGGACTGTATTAAAAGGTACAAGTGGGGGGTACTGCGTGTGTGTGTGTGTGTGCGTGTGTGTGTGTGTGTGTGTAGGTCTCGGACTGCAGTTTGGGTGGTGGAGCGGAGGCGCGGGGTGAATCAGTCAGACCGCGGGTGTAAATTACATGCGTTACGGCCGTGCCGACTGACAGCGGCTCTATTGAAGTCAACCAGCTGAGACAAATAAAAGGTGGCTGGAGGTCAGGCAGACCTCTACTCCCACAATCCCCTGCTGCTGCTGCTGCTGCTGCTGCTGCTGCTGCTGCTGCTGCAGCACGCACAGAGGGACGGCGGCCCGTCGAGAGCGGGCTAATTCACCTCAGTCCAGACAAACTGTCCGGGAAACATTTACACTCGCATCGATGCATCTGAGCCATGAATACAGGGAATTACACTGCGATGAGTCAGACAGACACACACACACACACACACACACACAGGAAAAAAAGGAAAATTCCACCCTTGGATCCTCTTCCACTGTTAGATCTCATCAGTCTGTGATGTTCAATATTCCAGGAGTTATTTTGTGATAAAGTGTTATAATTTACTTTTTTGGTGAATCCACTTTCCCTCAACCTGCCTCGTCCGCTTCTACTGCAGTTAGTGATTTCCTACGTTTCCCAGAATGCCTTTCGACAACACCCCAGACAAGGGGAGTGAACTCGTCACATTCGGATGTTGGTTATAGGTGTACGTGGAGAGAGCGACGGCGTTAGCGATAGCAATAGCAGAGCGAGAGTTTTTTCCAGCTGAGAAAAAGGGAGTCGTGTCTCGTGGCTGCATTGCATTCTGGTCTATTGAGGCGACTGTGGGTGGAGAAACTGGTCTCTCTTTGTGCGGGGGAAAAAATCAGGAGCTTACAGGAAGTATTTCTCTCTGAAGATGGAAGGTATCCAGTCAGACCTTACCTATTTTCAAATGGATGTTTTCCATAGTGTTTAACCAATCTGGATTTTTGAAGGCCAATACTGATATTTTTAATTGAAGCTGATGAATGCAAATATTTTGTGTTTTAATATCTCTGAATTTGTGGGCATTAAAATGGTCAAATTCAAAGTATTAACTGTTTCCCCCAGAATTCTCTTCTTGTCAGAGTGAAAAAGCCTCATCATGGGACACTAAAACTCTCCACTGAAACCCAGACTGTTAAAACTGTTTTAATGTCAGCAGCTCTTTAAGCCTAGAATGACTCACCACACTTATTCGATAGATAGATAGATAGATAGATAGATAGATAGATAGATAGATGACAGGCCGATACTGAGCCGATATCTCGCTCTAATCCTAATTTTCCAGCAGTCAGACAGCAGATGACACTGAATCACTTCATTCTGTCTCTGCCAAGTTCAAAAATAAATTCAAACATTTCTCACCTTACTATGTCCATGGCCTGATAGATGATTTCTGATTGGTCGACCCCTATAACCTGCTTGGCCCCGGCTCTGGCAGCGAACATGGACAGTATGCCCGTCCCACAGCCGACGTCCAGCACCACCTGCAGGACGGGAGGGGAAACATGTCTTTACTCCAGAGGAGTAACACAGCAGGAGAGGTGTTGCTCACAGCCGCCTTCTGGGGACACTTTCTGCCAAAACTGCCAAAATTTTCGCAAGTTTGTACCGACAAAAGGAGGTTTGACCGTCTGCCACTGGTCTAAGATATCACATTTGGTTGTGTTGCTTTGTGGGAAAGCGTCTCCATCTCATGCTGGTTCATTACTTCTGCCAAGGAAGTTGGATGTTTTCACCTTTCTGTCTTTCTGTCTGCAAGATTTCTCAAAAAACGGATTTGGCTGAAATCTGGCGGACAGATCACTCTTGGTTCAAGGATCAGGTGATTCGATTTCGGTGATTATCCGGACGCGGGATTTCCGCATTTCCAATTTTCGTTTTTTTAGTCATAACCGCTATGCTGTGTTCATGTGCTGGTGGGGAAGTACGGCATCCAGGACTTCCAAGTCGGCTGCTAAACAGCAGTGTTGCACTCACATCCTATCCTGTTGGAAAATCAAATGATAAACAAACCATTACGGAGGCTGCGGCTTTGAAAGTTGGAGAATTGTTCCGTGTTTGTGGAGGTTTGCAATCAAGTGCTTTCTAGCTGCCTTTGTTTCTCCATGCTAACATCTCACGGTCAACATTTCTACATGAACGCTTCGGAGGCTCGGCTTTGTGAGCTTGTTAGAAGATTTCTGCACTTTCATGACCGATCAAACAGCTTCGAAATCTTTTTGGTCAACGCCAAGTAAACAAACAATACAGAGCCGCAGTGAGTATACACACATTTGTATACATTGCATTGATACCGCTGTCTTTACAGGGCCAGAGCGGGTCACCTCAATGCTCCTGACTGACCCAACAGCAGTGACAACACACCGCTCCGCCCTCCGTTCATGTTTCTACTCCCCATCTCCACACACCTCTCCGTTCCCCTCGCTCCACCATTTTCTACTCCTCTGCCGCATTTCTGTGCCCTTACACGTCCTTTTTTTACCCCCCTCCTCCCCCTTTACCTAACATTATCGAAACAAGAATATCCTGTTCTGTACTCTGTCTGCTGTTTCCCTCAGAAGGTGACACCTCCATCTCTGCAGCCCCTTCCCTCTGACAGGAATAATGTACATTCCCATCACTGCTGCCTCGCAGTCCTACACAACCTGCCTCCCTCCTCCACAGTCTCATCCTAGCACTAACCAGCAGCCGCCCATATAATGGATGGTCATGATACAGGCCACTGCCTCCTGCAACTGACGGCAGCGGGGGGGGTTGGTGGTGGATAGCGTGCGTCTGTTATCAGCGCTCTGCAGTCGACACCCGAGCGGCGCTACGGCAGCTAATAAAGTCACACTGTGTTTTAAATCAGACGCAATCACCTTATTAATGCCTTTCCAGCAAAACGCACGCTCATTCCTGTTAAGAGGTTCGGCTATACGTTAAAGCAGCTCACACACACACACACACACACACACACACTTATCTGTTTCCATATGTTCGGCCCGTCTCACCTTGTCTTTGAACACTTCCGGGTTGCTGTACATGAAGTCGCGGTAACTCTCTGTCCGCACCTTATCCTGTGAAGAGAATGATGAAAATTTAAGAAGAACAACAACAACAACAGCGCTGTAAAGAGGTGAGGTGCCTGTTCTGGGTCATAAGAACTGAAAGCACAACTTTTCCATAGGAAATAATAAAAAAACAGCACCAGGTCTTTGATGGACACAGGGTCTAAGAATTGTATCTATATTTTACAGTAATATAATGTACATCTACTGTACTTCTTGTGTGAAATCACTACAAAAAATGTTGGAAAACAACAAAATGAAAACATACTGCAGTGTTTCTAGGGTAAAGAGAGGTGTAATAAGTCCACAGTCCAGGCATCACCATTTCCACAGCTACTTACAGTTCTGTTCATATTTGGATGCTTATGTTGTGATCTAAACACCCTGTGTTGGTTTGTTTGGAGGAGGTAATAAGACTAGAAGATTATTTTAGTCTTAACAGTATCTTTCTATCAGCACGGAGCGACTGCTGTTGAATGAATGCAGAGGAAACATTGTTCTTTAAAAGAATCCACTCGGCTGTCATTGGTTGGGAGGATAAATCATATCAGTATTGTATATTGGGAACAGGGCATGTAAAGCCGTGTCTCTGGAGGATCAGATAGCATCAGATCATAAAGAACGTTCTGCATGCAGCCAGGAGCTGCAAACATCAGCGATCTGCGGGGGATTCTTGGCATTTCATTCTCGGAGATTTAGGAACAAACCGGATGGATAAATACGACCGGAATGGACTCTGATCTTTTTCTAGTGGAGGTCCAGTCGGGACTCGCTAATTAACCTGCCAATCAAATCTGCCCACAAACCCCCGGCACCTCTTTTCCATGGGAAAGCCTTCTGGAAAAAAAAATCTAGGGAAATCCATCGGCAAATAACAGTAACATGCCATAATGTGAGATACAGTTGCTTCAGATTAAATTAGAAACCTAAATTAGTATTCAATGAATATGAGTTTTTGAAGGCAGATACCAAGATTGTTGGATTGAAGCTGCAAACAGTTGTGCTGAAATTTATTATCTTTAAGTTTGACTATTTTCATGCCCAAAATTCAAAATGTATTCTTGTCAGGATGGAAAAGCCTCTGAATCAGCAATGGGACACTAAAACTCTCCATTGAAACCCAGGATAATACAATTCTTAAGTGGGTTAACAGATCCTTAAATCAGGCTGAGGCAGGGTTCACTGCAGGTTTCACAGACTGAAGTTGTTGAGTAAAATAATTTCCTCACTTCCATCATATCTGCAGTGGATGACACTGATTGATTTTTATTAAAAAGGCCAATATATCGGTCTAATCCTATTCAATACAGCACTCTCCATCTTAACAAGTCATTTAGTCTAGTATTGAGTCCTAAAATCATAATTTTCTCATAATAAGTGAACAAATCTGCCAGTGGGGTTTGATAATTTCACTTGTTTCCAATGCAAATCAACTTGTTTCAAGAATTTTGTAGAATCAAGTGTCATTTTCTTGATAGCAGAGCAGTGATCTGCCTTATTCTGACTGGTTTCAACAGACTGACACTCAATTCTAGAAAATCAAGTGAAGCTGCATTGGAAACAAGTGGAGTTATCTCACCTCATTGGCAGGATTTTCCTCTTGTTTTAAGAAAAATAAGATGTGAAGGCTGAATATGAGACTAAATGGTTAAGATGGACGTTTTTTGCAGTGTAGCAAAGGATCATGTGGAACGAACAGGAGCGAGCTTTACAGAAGAAGGTCACTAGTAGTAAGCAGACTGTTTGATTCAGTTTAAATTGAAGTGACAAAGAAGTAAAAGAAGCAACTCAGAAAGCGTGACACCCTCTTTCTCTTTCATACTCTCTCTCTCCCACACACACGCACACACATTGCGTCAAAGGTGATGCACTTTATGGCAACCCATGAAAGAGTTTGACGACGTTCTACCGCAAAGCGCTCACGTGTCCGCCGCCCCTCCTGAGGCTGCGATGGAGTTTACAGTCTGACGCATGCACACATGACGCAAAACTTAACAGTCGCTTAGCACCAATCAGAACGGGCAAAAGGAATATGTCTAAGCACTGCGGTAAGTAGAACAGGAAGGGAGGAGAGAGAGAGAGAGAGAGAGAGAGAGAGAGAGAGAGAGAGAGAGAGAGAGAGAGAGCTGACCGCCCCCCCCCTGCACCCCCCTACCCCTCCACCTCGCCCCCCTCCCCGCTAGCTGACACTTAAAGAGTTTTCAGCGTTTAAGCGGTGTAAAAAATAATTCCTACACCTCCAGCGTCCGCCGGTGTTTCACATGAGAGCCCCCCCACCCCCCGCCCTCCCCCCCCACACCACCCTTATTGCTGATTTGTCACTTTGAGAAAATGTCTTGTACTCAATATCAATGTATGCGCAGGGACGATCATTTTCATTTACATGCTACATCGAATCTTTCAGCCGAGTCGCACGCTGATGAACCCGCCTCCGCTCTGCAGAGACTTCAGCGCCTGGGGGGGGGGGGGGATTCACAAGACTGTATTGAGACCTATCGGGCCGGTGGCACTTCTAAATGTGTGTGTGTGTGTGGTGTGTGTGTGTGTGTGTGTGTCAGACCTTCAGCATCTCCTCATGGATGCCATAATGGCCGTAGGAGCTGAAGTAGGCCTCGTCCTCGTCCTCTCGCAGCTCGGCCACGGCGCCCGGGTTGCCAGATCCCCTGCCGCTCCCTGCGTTCAGGACCAGACCCTGGGCCAGCAGCCTGCACACAGCGGAGCGTCTGCTGTAACATCTCGCCTCGCATCGGCACAAAGCGCGCACACACACACACACACACAACCTTCATGCAGGACGTAGCAGTAAATGGAGGGGATGGGAGGCATTCATCTTTCTCACTCCGTTTCCACCCCTCCCTCCTCCCTCCTCTCCCCCCCACCCCCCTCCTCGCTCACTCTTTCTGTATTTTTCCCTTATTGCCCCCCTACCTCCCCTCCTCACTTTAACCTCTATGCTGCAGTGGAATTTTCCCTTCCCTCTTTTTCCCCTCTTCCCTTCCTCCAAACTTCTTCCACCATGTAGTTGATGCCCCTCCTGCAATACTGGGTTCACTGTTTCCCCCTGCTGGCTCCTGGATGGTGGTGCAGGACGTGACTCCAGCACAAACTCTTCACCAAATAAGATTGTTTAAAAAAATTCACTTTTAGGAAAACCTCGTCCCGTGACTTGACTGACTTGAGCTTGTGCAGGTCGTCCATGGCTCTGGCCAGCGCCTCCTCTGAGCGGCAGACTCTTTCCTCGGCGGCCTGGGCCCTCTGCAGCAGTGCATCATGGGACTGGGACTGGGCCCCGGACCCCTCACTGCCACACAGCTCCTCGGGGTCTGACAGAGAGAACAGACAGAGACACAAAACATATGAGCTGAACAGAAAGGGCCACGATGTGTGAAATCAGACTGAATTTATTCATATTTCCCAGTGAGTCTCCCTAACTTCTGGTTTTCACTTTAAGGCCGAGCAGCAACATCACAAAATGATATTCTTCACTGTATGTATGGTTAGGGTTAGATATAAGGTCTCCAGAGAGAGTAAAGGAACAATCCACCCAATAACACATCAACACTGTTCAACAATGAGAGAATGTTATAGGAATGATTGTTCTGCCTGTTGAAATCCACCCTAAAACACTTATACACTTATACACTTAAACACTAATAACACTGTTAGAAAAACAGCTACTGGTGATGTACTTTGCATTTCTGGGCTTGTTTTTTTGTTTGGTGTATTTACTGTGTGTGATTAGGGTTCATGTCAGGTTTATAATCACATTTTTAGGAGAAAATTAGTCAACAGTTTTTAGCTTTGCAGCTTGGCCAGGAGGTCATTTTTTCATTTTCACTTTGCAGTCTACTGACAGGCGTTCAGTCACATCACAACATGGGACGGACAGTTGACAGGTCAGATCAGCAGGCCAACTAGTGGCCTGAGCCCAATTGTTCCCTTTTAGCTTTCGCCAATTGGCCAATCGGCCAATCAGAATCAATAGGGACGGGACGATCTGCTTATCTCACGATACGATTCGATATGTGATATGGGGTTTACGATGTAATAAATAAAAGTTTTATGACAACAAAGTCTGACTGTGCAGAATTATGTTTATTTCTGAGACACAAATCTTTCTAGCGATGGCATCGGCTCGCTAGAATGTAAACAACAATTTAAAAATGTCATTACAAAGTGTAAATAATATAGTTTGGATGGATACAATTTCACCATTCATTTTTCTGCCCCACAATACGTATTGTCACATTTTTGTATTGTGATATATTGAATTTCGATATATGGTCCCATCCCTAGAATCGAGTATTGAACACATCTGTGTAGTAAAACTTGATGAACTCCGGACGGGACGTCCTGTACCTGTCTGCAGCAGCGGGTCGTCCTGCAGCACCGGCCGCAGGAAGGCTTCACTGTCCCAGGGCGGGGCGGCGTCCGGCAGCCCGGTCAGGCTCGCCGCACTGCAGCTCTGAAAACACACAGGTGGCTTTTGACATTTGGAAAAAAAAAATTCTTTATATTGCACCTATTCGTTTTCAATTTTACTTCAGTTATGGAAAGGAAAAAAATTCAGCTACTCTTGGATGGATGCTCTTCAAAAAAAAATTAATTGATGCAGTTTTTCTGAAGAGCATCCATCTGCCGCCACTTTTTCCTTTTCCAGTTATTTCCAGTTCATGCACCTTGGTTTAAAGACAAAGTTGCGACAGTTCTTCTTCTTGTACTTCAGTTATGTAAGCTTAGCTTTTTACGATGTTTTTTTCTGGATGAAATTTAATGATCCCCATAGACAAAAAAATTATATCATTGTAGAAGCAAAAAATAGGACGTAGTAACGGATATAAATACGGATGGAGCATATAGAGGGTATGATCATAATGTAAGTGAAAATTACAACTGACAACAAATAGAGGGAAAAAATATGAATTTGACAATATGAAAATGTATGACTTTACATGTGTATATGCAGCGTGTGCAAAATGTGCATTGTTGACTAATACATTAAATTATTAGAATTCCATTACATTTAGCTGAAGATTAAGTCTGCTGATGATATTGATCGTTACACAGTAAGCAAGTCAGATCCGATTTGTAAAATATAAGAATGAGAAATGTACTGACTGTGGAGCGGATGAAGTTGATCATCTTTATGTAGCCGTAGTCGTCCAAATCTGATGGAGAGGAAGGAGCCGGTCATTCCGCCACAACACAAATCTGCTGGTTCTTGTGTAAAATACATAAAGGCATAAAGCAGATGAGTGACTCTACTTACTGTGTCTTCTTATCACATCCACCAGGTTGACTTGGTGCTCAGCTGTGCAGTGCTGCAGAGTGTTAGACACTGAGTCCAGCAACCTGGACAAAACAGGGAATAACATGCGAGCAATTAAAGACTAAAAGGTAGTAAACAGGTAAACAGAGTAACAACAATTCACATACAAATTCATGTTGACACTGCAATATGAAAAAAAGATAATGTCTGTATTATAATATGGCTGGAATATGGGCATTTTTAGAGGGAATGCCTTGTGCGGTCCTCAAGTGTAGATTTATTAATATTTTAGACTTTTATTTCTCACCGCTCTGCTTTTGAAACTTTGCTTTTGAAACTTTGGTTGAAATCTGCAAAACTGCAAACAAATAAAACTTGTTCAAACTTCAAAAATCTGATACAGCAGCTGTCGTGTTGATTTGAGACAAACTGGAAAGAGCAGGAATAAATTTTGGGTTTTTTTTGGTTTTTCCAATGCAGACTGAAACAAAGGTTCTCCCTAGATTAGAACAGATTTTGAACAGGAGACTGCTGGTGACAGTTTGGTTATGACAGCTGATTTGCGTTACCAGGGCAGCAACCAAAACCCAGAATTTCAATCAGGGACGTGTCTGATAATCGTTCAATAGATGAATGAGTGGAGGAGTGTTTGAGTAGACATAGATGTTTGTCATAGATGGAATAACGGCAGTGTGAGGATGAGAGGAAAGTGGAGGGGGGCCCAGAGTCCCCGCCTGAACACAGGACCCATAATCCCTTGCTACGCCCCTGCCCAGAAATATTATATGAAGAGACTGATCTGATTCTACTTCGCTGATGAAGACGATGATATACGGTCAGTTTGACGACTGCTGACAAAATGTACTTATTGTAAATCTGTATTATATGTATTACTGTAGTTTGTAACTTTGTATTTAAAAGAAAGTGGGCTGTGGTCTTGTTTGAAGGTAAAGTTTTCCCCATCAGTTCCACTGGTCAGCTTCATCTCACCTGTCACAGAACAGGCAGGTGATTGGCTGTCTGTCTGAGCCGTCCTCCTCCATGCACTGCCACTGATCTTCATCATCATCATCACCACTGTCTGAGAGCTCTGGCATGTCGTCAGCATCTCCATCATTACCTGTCAAAGCAAAGTCTTCATTACTTCTAACAGCCACGAAGCCAGATCAGTTCAGCAGTTTCGATATGACTCTGGAAGCTGTACAGTTTACAGTTTACAGTCATTTAGGTTTATAGGAAGTCTAAAGTTTCCTTGGTCTACCTTCGTCAGATAAATTAGCAACGCCACCCGGTACCGTTAACTGTACAGCTAAAGGCTGCTCACACATCACATAACGCACTTCAGATGGAAAACATTATCTACATATGTAGTACAAATTAGCATCATCCAAAACAGAGCTTGCATTTTTAACGCCATCCCTTTCCTTTGCTTTATATTTGCTATTTACAACACTCACGTGGGTCTGTGTATTCCGCCATGATGTCGCCTTGGTTTCAATAGACTTCCGGGTGACGTTTTGCTTACGTCAGGGAGGAGTGGCGCGTTCAGAAGCGGCACTTCCAGAAAATCACCACCAGATGTCGCCAAATGTTAGTTTCTGATAAGTCTGGGGGCGGCTGCTGATCTACCTGATCTGGCCAAAGCATGTACAGTGTCTTTAGCTTTTAATTATATTTATGGCATTACTGCTGTATTGGAAAGCTTGAAGAGACAGACAGAAAGATGACAGAAGTGGAAGAGAGGTGGGGGGTGTTGACATGTGATGATGACTGACTCAGGCCAGATATGAACCCAGGAGATTGTGGACAAAGAAACTAAAGAAGAAAAAGTCAGATACTTTATAGTGTGTGTGTGTGTGTGTGTGTGTGTGTGTGTGTGTGTGTGTGTGTAACAAGTCAGGGTTGTAAAATCAGAATAACTTCCATTGTTAACGGTAGATGACATTGCTTCTTAGATCTTATTTAACCATCATGAAGCACTGGGATCTAGTCATGTTTCATGTTCTGCTATAGATAGCTGAGTGCAACACAGCAGTTTAAAAGCAGTTATACTGAGTACACCCAGACATAATACATGTATGACTCTGTGTCATTTACTCTTGCAGTGTAAGGTAGCTCAAGCAGAGCGACAGTATGCCAAAATCACCTTATAAACGAGGATGCTGCATTCGGCCCAGCAGGCCAAACAGACCACAGTGGAAATGTCAGAGCTTGTCGGTTACTGGGCTGACAGCTTCATTACAAGTTGCAGTTCAGGATGTGAAGAACACCATATGTCCATAGTGCAATTCTTGTATGTTTGCCAATGGGTCAAAATACGTTTAAAACGTAAAGATCTAGACTAGCAAAGGAGAGACCAGCAGTCGGCACATCCTCTATGTTGTGCTTCTGTTTCACTTCCAATTTGATTCATTCATTTCTGATAAACTGACTCCAAACCTGTAGCCAAACCTTAAAAATAAAAACAAACAGAGCAAAGGGTTTAACAGTTTATTCAAAGTCAGACAACTGCAGGACGAGGGGCCGAGTTTCAAGTTGGTTTAAAATCTGAAAAAAGAAAACAAAAAAAAGTTAGGCATACCATCACATCTTATTGTACCACTTTCAATGTTATTTCCCCACTGTAACCTTCACAGCCCTGGTGTTACCTGGCATGTGTCTGATAGGCTAGGGCTCCACTGCCAATCACCTGTAAAAACACAGCCATACTTACAGTTAGATATGCAAATACACAGAACAGTACAAAACTACAATAAGTTATCTGCATATAGCGTCAGAGACATACCTGCTGCCGGTGATGTTTACAGGAGCAGCAGCTGTAGAAGCTCCAGACTGGTCCGTTTCCAAGAGGCTCGAGACAATAATGTCGCCTTGACTGTTCTTTTCCTTGCCGACTTCTGGTTGTGGTTGTTCTGTTGACGGTTTGTTTTGCTCCAAAGGAGGAGCAGCTCCTGCTGGACTTCCAGACTGGCCCTCATGCAGGCTTACTGAGTCCTGGGGTGAAAGCTCTGCCTGTGGGCCCTCTGTCTGCATGGGGGCTAAACTGGGTGAAGCAGATGTAGCGCTCACTTCTCCAGTGACCGAAGGCGTGACTGTTGAACTAATACCTCCGGAGGTCAAGACAAGACTATGGGGTGGGGGTGTCTCTGCAGCGGCATGACCGGGACCCGTTTCAGTGTCTGACGGACCAGGATGAGAGTCACTGGAGGGGTGGAGTCTTTGGAAAGGTTTGAATTTACCGTGGACAAGGCTCCTTGGGGTGGTGGTGGTGAATTGAGAACGCCAACTGCCAGGCCTGATTACTCTGGAACTATACCTGTCCGCACCATTAGCTTCTTCATTACGGTCTGGCTCTCTTTCCCCTGTGACTGGACTACCAAGACCAAGCCCAGGTTTCCTTGAATCAGGCCCATAGCTGCCCTGATTATGTCTTACCGATGGAGAACTTGTTTCCAAGAACTTTCTCTCTGGAGCAGAACTCGAGCGGTGCTGCTGACCTTTGCTGAAACCAGGCCTGAGACGGCTGACCTGGGCGTACCCTCTCACCTCAGAGGTCACATCACCGCCGTAGACCCTGGCACTCATTGCAGGGTGAGACATTTGCTTGCCTCTTTTACCTGCTGCATTGCTGCTAGGGGTGTGTTCCTCGATGGTGGAGCCGGTCTTCCTGTCGACAGGTTTGAAAACCCGTGGAAGTGGGTTACTTGCTCCATTATAGTTAGAGCCACGAGGTTCAAAGGCACCTGGCTGGTTCCCACTCTGGAAACCATACACCGAGCGATATCCACTCACCTTCGGTCTGGATTTAAAGTGCGACTCTTGCCTGAGGCGGCTGTGCTGCTCTGGTCTGCTGGGATTCACATCAGTCCTGTGAGACTCAGACTTCAGACTAGACCTGATAATTTGACTATTCGGGCCTATTGGTCTTGTACTGCGGCTTGAATAGATGGGGGCCTTTTTGCTGTTGGATCCAGGAGGTGAAAGGCCCTCTGTCCACCTAGTTCTGGCATGATTGACACCTGATGGAGGCTGAACTGCACCTACGGAGAATATAGACTCGCTGCCTGCTTGGTGAATCCTCTTGCCATCAGGAAAAGTGTTTGCTTGGTTTCCAGGGGGGTTGTATCGCACAATATTTATTCCTTCAGGTGCAAGAGGGATATACTTGAGGCCAGATGCAAAATGGTTCAGTTGGTTTACAATTGGGCTTTTTGGAACATTGCTGTTTTGTGTTGAAGCCAACTGTAGAACCTCTGGAACTAGGTGGTCCGTTCCATCTTTTATAGTCACTTTTGTCATTGTGGACTCCCATTGGGGGCCGTCCTGTCTGGACACGACAGACATAACCTGGAAAAACAATATTCATTGACATATGTCATTCCATAGAAGACACAATTCATCCTCAATTTAAAACTGAACGTTTAGACAGTTAAAACCTGTTAAAATAATTGTAGGTTGTAATATTTCGAGAGATCATTCCTCTTCACCTTTCTGGGTATTCTCACAATTTACACCGCCAGCCACCAGCCAGAAGCAAAGCAAACACAGCCTGCAGAGTGAATGACAGCACAACTTAAGTCCGTAGATTTCAAGAAGATATTTAGATGACTACAAGTAATCAATTGCTGGCATCAGTGTCATTGAAAGTGACATTTGAACAGGAGAATTTACCTCAAACAATCTGGAAGGCTCATTGTTCAGCCTTTTTGTCCCAGCAAGCAGCAGCAAACTGGGTAACAAATCAGCCCAAACTACCCTGGAGAAACAAGCAGCACACACTCCTATTTCTAAACTCTGGACACTCAGAGACAGATGAACTCAGCTGTTCGTCATTTGAACAAATTGCTGCGTAGGTAGATGACAGCAACACCCAACGGTGCAGGTAGAGAATCATCGTAGGTTTTCACCACCAACACTCTAATCAACAGTAGTTATGAAGAGCTACATTGTATTTTCTGTTATGTTACATGATTTAAGCTGTTTCTGAGCTTTGATCTGTGTAAAGAAATACATGGCAGCTAAATACTTCTGTTTATTATGAAATATATAGAATGAGGATGTAGCCTGTTACTACAGTGTTCGCTAAAGAGCTGGGTCTTCAGCCTTTTCTTAAAGATTGAGAGGGACTCTGCGGATCAAATAAAGTTTGGTAACTCGTTCCACCACCGAGGAGAAGAGTCTGGCTAGAGACTTATTTTATGTTAGAGAATGGCTGTTGTTGCAATCAGTTGCCCAATTTCAGATGAACACACATATTGGGACTGACTGACCAATGGATGTAACCCTGCATTGATGTATTATGGAAAAACAAATTACCTTCTTGCTTTCCTACTTGACTTTCCGAGTTATGACGCAATGATGAAAACCTTTAACCTTCTCAACATGGCAGAAAAATCAAGTTTTGTGTCAGTCAGTGGTAAGAAAATAAATTTGTAGTTAGCCAGACTAACCATTAGTAGCCAACTTGGAAGTTCCGGATGTTGGACTTTCCCACAAGCAAGTGAATGCAGCATAAGTTCAATATTTGGTCACATAAATCTCACATGCAATAACAAATATGACCTTAAAAGATTTCAATTGGAGGATTCACTCTGTCTCACTAGAAATGTGGATGACTCGATGACTGATTTGTTGTCCAACTATCCATTACCTGGAGCTAATTAGTGGAAAATCATTTTTCACAGTCTGGTGTTGACAGGTATGAAACTAAAACCTCTACAGGGTTATTATGAACCTGCTCTCAGCTGGCAAGATGAGAGCAAAGGGGCCTGAGACAGGACTTTGTTCTGCTGATGGAGCTTCAGAAACTGGACCATCATCTTTTTCTACATGGACATGGGAGAAATCATATAAATATGAGAGGTGATTTTGCAGAATTCATCTGGTGTTTTTTTGTGTGGGCCTGAAATAAAAGTAGCCCTCACTTGTAAAAAAAAGTACTTTATCTCCCAGCAGAACTGGAGACTTTGTCTGTGCAGTCCTGGACCATCAAAGAATCGCTTGGAAGGAAATGAATAATATCCCTCAGTGAACATTTTAATTATAACTTAAATTGTTGTAAATGTTTGTTGTTTATTGTGATAAAAAGAAATTGACTACCTCAGTGAGTCTATGTGTGAATGTTTCCCTTCTGTTCTTTTTTTATTCTGTTTTTGCCTTTTATTGTTCCATCTTATTGTTATTTTACTTTTTCTCTTTTAGTAGTTATTGTTGTCTTTGGACTTTCTTTTATTTTGACCATACAGCACTTTGTAACTGTGTTTTGAAAAGTGCTATATAAATAAAGCTAAAAGAAAAAAATGGTTAGACTCCTGTGAAAACCATCTACACACATTTCTGGCAGAGGTGGAGGTCAAACACACAAGACATACACAACTAGTACGGTGTAACCACACACAGCCACAAGGGGGAGCTGCTGCATCATGGAAATAAGAAGAATTTAGAATTTAGCATAAACACAAGTTGGTCGTATTGCAATATTATGCAGTGATGCTCCGTCCCTCCCACCTTCACCAAACATCTTTATTCTGCCTGACTACATGTGAAGCAATGGAAGAGGTTGCACGCACACACACACACACACACACACACACACACACACACACACGTTCTTCTAGTTTTAGCTCTTGTAAATGTTTTACACACTCAAGAGGGAAGGGACGTAACTCCTAGACAATACATTTCTTAATTGACTTATAAAAACATTTCAATACAAGAAAGATGGGGAAACACAGGTACACACATTAGACCTATGGTACAATATGTTTTTACGTCAGATCTTGGATATTTGAAATTTTATGTCAGTATAATGAGGTATCATTTAGACTGGTGTCCTGAATATTTTTGTCCAACAAATACATAAAGAAAGACACACAAGTGGGCACCGAACTGAATTAGTAACTCCTTAAGGCATCTGAAAAACACATACAGAATGAAATCTAAATCTAAATGTAATATATAAAGTATATTGACTGTGAAGAGGTAAATGTACACAAGCATGTATTGATTTAAGTATATGCGGTGAATGTCTGTCTTACACTTTTGCAGAAATAGAAGAAACTACACCATTACATTTAGTTGTGTTAAATAACATGTGAATAGGAGAGTCCCAAGAAACTCCACAGGCTTTCAGATGAATAGGAATTTATCTTAACTGGATCTTCTTAGGAAAAGAAACCAAAAAGGAATGAAAATGGGCCAACATAGACTAAATGCTCAAATTTCACCAATTAGACAAATATAAATAGTGAAGTTGATCCTATGTATGAATTTCTTTCCAAAGCCTTTGCCTTTCCATCAAGGCAAAGGGCGGCTACTTTAAAGAATCTAAAATATAAGATAGTTTTGATTTAACACTTTTTTGGTCACTGCATAATTAATGTGTGTTATTTCATAGTTTTGATGTCTTAACTATTATTCTAAAATGTAAAAAATAGTAAAAATAAAGAAAAATTTGTGTCCAAACTTTTGACTGGTAGTGTAAATATTCGTACAATTTGTTGTCATGAACATATTGAGAATTGTCTCAGTTTTATTGTCTGCTGGCTTCATGAATCTAAATGTTCAACTTGTATATCACAGAGTGGTAGTTTTTTTTTTTCAAGCTGTAGCCAAAAAGTTCAACATTCCCATATATATATATACTCCATATGCTGAACAGGAACATGTGATGTGATGCAGAACTCACTTGTCCAAAGGCCAGTGGTGGAACGAGTACTAAAATATTCTACTCAAGTATTAGTACTGTAGCTTTGCTAATATTTTACTAGAAGTAAAAGTACTGGTGTAAAGATCTACTTAAATAAAAGTTAAAAGTGTCTCATTTAAAATGTCCTCAGAGTAAAAGTTCCTGAGTTCCTCTTTAGAACAGAGAACGTTGTTAGCTGTGATCTTTTCCATGTGATTCTAAAAGGAGAGAGGACAGAGTTCAGACTGGATTCTTTCATTAGAAAAAATAGAAATTACAATTATTTTACAAAGTAAAGCCAAGCCTCTGTATCTTTGCTGACTGACTGTTCACTGTGAATGGCTCCACAACTGGCCAATTTATGTTGATCCAGTTTCTCTGATGGAGAGACACAAAACCTGTTCTGTAATGGATGGAATTTAAAATGTAGTGAAGTGCAATACTTCAGTAAAAATGTACTACCAAAAGTAAAATTAGTGACCTTACAAAATACTCAAAAAAG
Organism: Centroberyx gerrardi; assembly: GCF_048128805.1. Lineage (NCBI taxonomy): Eukaryota > Metazoa > Chordata > Actinopteri > Beryciformes > Berycidae > Centroberyx > Centroberyx gerrardi. The sequence continues at coordinate 2,058,536 of NC_135997.1, forward strand.
TACAAGTACACAAAAAAGCTACTCAATTACAGTAATGTGAGTAAATGTAATTAGGTACTTCCACACTTGTCCAAAGGCCTGGTGCAAAGACATTTATTCAGCCATCAGGGTGTTCTGCTCTGAAACAGGAGACATTCATGAAGAAATAATAATAACCTTTATTTGTATAGCACCTTTCATACACAACATGCAGCTCAAAGTGCTTTACATCAATAAAAGGAAGATAAAAGACAGATAAAAAGATAATTCATATAAAAGAACAAGCAAAATGCATTGCATTAAAAGAATCAAATCAAGTATAAAATAGAAAGATAAAAGAACACAACAAATACTCCCACTTTTAGATGCACATTGTGAGTGAACCCATATGTTTTTCTTTAATTTTCTTTTCCCTTGTCCTTCCTGATTCTACTCTTGATCCGATATTTACGTCAGATCTCACTGCCTAAGGCAGACGAGAATCATAGATTCTCCTCTTGGTCAAAAACCTCCCCATCCCCAGATGGATGAGAATCATACAGGGTAAAAACAAGAAGGATCATAGAGGGAGAGGAGTGTAAATAAGGAAGAACTCCAGGAAGAACAGCAGTGTTGAGTTTAACTGTCTGTACTGAGTGTCTGTCTGGTTCATATTATGACATCAGCTTCAGAGATTTCAGATGTTTATTTATTACAGGAGTATGTTTTAACCTTTTCAACATGATACACAGATTGAGTTAAGTGGCCACATGCGCATCCATATGAAATCAAAATCATCAAAATTGGACTGGTGGTGTAGAAGAAATCGATCCGAGTTTTGTCAAAATCGTAGGCTACCAGCGGCATCTGAGATATACATTTTGATCTTTTATTATAGCGCCCCCATCAGGCCAATCAGTATTTTTTAAACACCAGAACACAATGCGTCATGATGTGATGGAAAAAGACGTATAAAACCATTGGGATCTGCATTTTGCAGAAAATGTTTAATGTAAAATTTAGAAATGTTTTAATGTTTAATATGTGGCTGTAATTGTGTGTCATGTAATCCCATGTGGGAAGGGACATTTAGATGGTATGACACAAAAATAAAAAATAAATTCATATATTAGAACCTGTGGGCACAGATACTGACACCAGATGCCCTTTCTAACAATACACCAGTTGATATGAAAACATTTCCCTGATAATTGTCAGGCATAAAAACATAAATTTAAATTGTTATAATAACTTAGCAAAAAACATTTGGAGGACATTCAATAGTTTTCTCTATTTAGAGAGTAGCATTAAATACATTTTTGGCTTTCCCTTTAAGGCAGTGGTTAAGTGTTTGGTCTCAGAACAAAATAAGAACATTTAAAGGCCTGGCATTAGTTTCCAGATACAATTTTACAATATCAATTCACACCCAAGAAATAAAACTCAAATACACTTTGAAGAGAACATGAATTGACTGTCTTCTCCATGAAGCATCCAAAAGACTCTGACTTGCCCATAGGCGCGCGTGTGTTTGTGTGTAGTATGGTATATGATGTATTGTATAGTATGTATATGATGTAGTAAACAATGTATGTAGAAGGCCTAGAATATATAGGATATATATGATGTTTGATATGTAGTATGTGTATATGATGTAGTACAGGATGTAGTAGTACATCAAAAAGAAAATGCTTTGACAAATAACTGATGCAATTTTTCAAGTGCTGGATTCATCTTGGTCATTCCTCATATTTACAGAACAGCACTGGTTCACAACATTGAGGTCGGGACTCAGACTCAGTCACTACTATCATGTAGTGATATCTGGGTGATAAATGCTTCTTGTTGTAAAATGATCAGTATTTGAGGTATCTGGTCTTCCTCGAATAACGGCTGCAGTGAAATAACCTGAAAAGAGAAAATAAAAATAATTGTTTGGTGCCACAAGTCACACAGCGAGAAAGTCAGTTTTCAGTGAAGGCTGAAAGAGCTGCGCCTGATTCAGAAAGGAAACATTTTAGAGAAATCTGCATTTTAGTTTCTCGGTGGAGTTTATCGCTCGCCACAAACACGTCAGAGTGCTGTGCCAAAATTATAAAAATAGATTTTGCAGATTTCCCAGGCTCAATCAACATTTATTAAAAATGCATGCATCCTTTTAATGGTCATGGGTCATGAATTGTTAGGTGAACATGAAAGCTATAGGTTCCCCCCCACCAGGGGGGGAACCTATATAACCTATCAGTTAGAAATTTAGTTTTTTTAATTACAGTGCCCCTATCAGGCCAATCAGTGTATTTTTTAGTGTGAACATGCATCATCCTTCCAAGTTTCAAAATCGGACAAAACCCAATCCATAGTCCCCCCGACCATAATTTCATTGGATGGGGGACAACAAACTCTGAGCTGCAGACTGTCCGGTTCTCCTCACCTCACTGCTCCTCCTCTTATTTCCCTGCACCGTTGCCCAGATTGTAGATGGCTTTGTTCTCCAGGATCTCCTTCTTCAGCTCAGGCTGCAGCAGAGTGTTGGACACCATGGACTTCACCACCGCCTGGATGGGGACGGTCATGGCCGTAGGAAACAGAGCAGCGAAGCCTCCCAGCACCTTCTGGGCGAGCCACTCGCCGGGTCGGCTCTCCTGCCGGTCCACCAGCAGCACGCTTTGGGACAAGAACAAAGATATATATGATTTAAAACGCTAAGGCAAGTTCTGAATAGCAAGCAACCGTGACACTCACAATTCATACAGTGAATTTGAAATTATTTTTTCATTTATTTTTGTATTGCAATATATTGAATTTCGATAGATCGTCCCATCCCTATTAAGTGCGAATGAAAATATTAGATTAACTTCATTAAAACTCAAGGATGGTGTCCTATTATCACATTCTGTCCAGGATATTGTATTTTGATGCTTGGACAGCGTTTATTCTGCCCAAACCACTGACAGCATAATGCCTTTAGTCTGTATGCTATGGCAAATATGGAAAATTGTTTCAGGCAATTATTGACAAAAGCAAAAGAGTTCACTTACGCAGGTCTGTAGATGGAAAATCTGTCAAAACCCAGCGCCTCGATTTCTTCCTCCACTTGTCCCTGCAAGAGAATCCAACTGCATTCATTCCAAAATGTCATGACTTGATGACAGAGACTGAGGGAAGCTTTCGTTATACAAAAACTAAAATATAAATTACTTCAAGTTTCAGTATTCAGAGCTCTCCACCAGCAGACAAGACAGATAAAATACCTTGACTTTGAGATAGAGGAAGCCGCTGTTTTTATCGGCTCCTTTGGTGGAGACCAGGTGGAACTGACTGCAGCCTCCTGCCTTGGTGAGCTCTGCTGCTTTCATCACATAGTCATGATCGACACGGATGAATCCTTCCTGAAATGAAAGAGGAAAATAACAGAAATTAATACTTTTTAATCATGGCACAACTTGTTGTCTACCTCAAGGAGAGAAGTCAAATGCATGCATGGACACTGTAGATTATATTCACCATTTTATAAAAGGGGCATTAAGTAATTTCTGACTTTTATCAACTCCTATCAGTGACCAAGGAACTGCAACAACATAGACAGGTCTTTGACACAGCTTTAGCCTGTAATTGACAAAAATTACAAAGTGACATTTTCACATTAGAATGAGTAAGCTAGCTAATTAGAGCAGAGATTCAACATAAATGTCTAGGGAAAAAGCAATATGTCACAATGCACAATAATACTGTTTTGTCGTTTGCTTTTTTGGGCTTGAAAACAAAATGTATTGTGATGCCGATCAGTCGCTCACAGCACCGTCCTCCTTCTCTGAGCAGTTGAAAATGCGAGGGGGTTTGATTCCAGAACAAGAGTACAGGCCGGAAATCTCGGCAGCTGGCCAAGTAATCTGCGATCCATTAGTCTTGATCAACAACCCTATCAACCCCCTGGTTTTAGGGGATTTACAGTGTTAAACTTACAGTCCCTGCTTTAGCTTTGGTTGTTCCCATGCAGCAGTAGGCAACATCGTGGCCCTGGAACGCAGCAGCAGATTCATCGAGCTTCTCGAAGTCCACCACCTCTTGCACCTGGAAGCAGAGAGAGCAGGTTAAACTGAGATCAGTGTGATTATCAAAGCCGTCGACTGACAAGAGGGCGCGTGCCCACTAACCAGGTTTTCATATGCTTTGTCCTCAAAGGTGAGCTGTCTCCTTCCAATGAGAGTGATCTTGGAGAAGATGTTGCGCTCCAGCAGCTCCCGAATCAACAGCTTGCCCGTTTCTCCAGAAGCACCGAGGATGAAACAGCTTTTATTCTGCTGCCTGAAGTTCTCCTCCAGGGTTTTCATGTCCTCAGCCATGCTGTGTGGCAAAACAATACACTATGACCATTCATCAGCACTGTGTAGGCCTATGTGTAGGCAATGTGTGCAAGGCTCAAACATGTGATGCCTTTATTTAGCATCATGACATATTTTTCACATACTCAGTTGAGCAATTCATTGGAAATACACTGTGCAAGTGGAGGAGTTATCTATATTGACTGTCACAGGCTTGCTTCATGAAAACAATTAAAACTAGATTCGTGTCATGTACACCAAATCCAATTTATATGAGTCTGACGTCATTCAGTCTATGCCGAGTCTGGGCCGTTCTCTTTGGAGAGAACATCAGCAAAACTCCATTAAAAATCTGCCAATTTCACGTTGCCTTGCTCGTCGGCACACGTAGTTACACAACCTGGCACTATAACAAAAGACGTTTTACAATTCCGCCATGCCGTGAAAGTAGTTCGCCTGCAGCAAAGTAGAACGTGGCGGGTGGCAGCGAGCAGGGTAAAGCGATTCTAAAAGCAGAAATGTATTACAAGTATGAACTGCATGGTGTATAGGATATATGCCGAAATTATCAGAAGACGCAAACGATTCAGAAAAGGTCTCAAGTTGTGTTTTACGAGGTAAGTAAGTTTGCCGATAAGAAAGGCGACGTTGAATTGACAAGTTTTAGAAAGGAGTTTGGCGTAACGAACGAGAGAGTCGGGTCTAACCTAACTGTTACACCTGTAGATGTTAGTAGGTCCCTCTCTGAAACGCTGCTGTTCCCTAACGTTTATGTCAGTGGTCCACAGGTCTAATAGGGCCAGATACCTGACGTTATGTATAAATAATAAGGTAACAGTTACCGCAGATCAAGAGGCATTTGCATTGTCTATAGCTAGACTTAGCGTTAGTATATGCAGAAGCCAACGTATTTACTGAAATGCATCGTTACTTGGCTGGCATTATCTAGCCAAGTCCTTCACTGTTGTTTACCTGATGAATGTAACCGGATCAGAATTTTCCAGATAGTGTAAAACCGCTGCAAAGACAACAGTCACGACAGTAAAAAACCCAGTTGCTTTCCCCAAGGTGGACCACCCCAACAGTTTCATAACCGATATTGCCCCGAGTAACGATGAAACTTCCTGCTTCCTGCTTCATTGCTAGGAGGAGGAAAACGGGATGAGACAACATCGTCACGTCAGTGTGCCGCATCTCGCTCACTAGAGACCGACGGCACAGGTTCACTACACGACTATTCATGCTTTGCATTTTGTCTTGTTTTTATTGTGGCCTATGTTATTTATTGTTCATGATGTGGTAGTAACCCCCGCAGAGAGGGACAGGAGAAGTGTGCGATGCCGAGCCTGGTTTCATCCTTGTTCTTTCCTTTGGACAAAGATGGCGCATGCGTACTTCCACAAATATGAGAGGCACTAACAAGGAATCCTATAATTTCTATAATATTCCAATAGGGGCTTATATTGTGTCTGTCGAACTCAGTGGTGAGTTTATAGTGACTTTATTGTACTAGCCTATATTTTGTTGTTTCCTCTGGTATCACTATAATGTCCCTAGACTATTTTTATAATAATCCAATAGAGGAGCATCTGTGGTACCCAATTAATTTATTGTGACTTCATTGTAGCTACTTAGTATTTTTTTGTATTTTTATCTCATATGATATAATAATCCTATAATGTTCATATAGTGTAATGGTTCTTAAAGTGGGCTTCAGGGGGTCCCCAGCAAAATGAGGAACAGTTTAATTTCATTATAAATTAATTCACTGCAAATTATCCCAGCCAGAGACCGTATGAGAATGACCAATATTATCTCCCCATGCACAGTGTACACAGTTATCCATTCCCAGTACTAAATTAACAACAACAGTTTGTAGTTTTGCTTTAATTGCTTGCTTTAATTTGTATAGTACCTTTCTAAAGTTCATGAAAGGATTACTAAGTTCTTTTTTATTAGAGGAGAAAGAGAGAGGTATGTGTTTTGTTTTCCCTAAATACCATGTCTCTCTTACTCTAAAACTGTATTGAACCCAATAGAACCCTATCCTTCACTAAATCACAGCTCCCTCCATCATCATCTACAAATCCAATTAACACTCATACATCAGATCCATCCATGCTTTTATCCATCATTAGCAGTTAAGATCCTTTCTGCCCTTAGTTGAAGACATGCAGGTACTTTTTGTAATTATAGAACGACAGACTGAACCAACCCTAACGGACCATATAAGACCCAGAAGAAGGTAGAATAAGGTTACATGGGTTTAAAAGGTGCAAGCATTTCTTTTACAGCAGCTGAAGGAGCTACTCTTATCTCATAATTCCAGGACAAAAGAGGTATCAGCTTCAAAACACATTTAAAACTAATGCATAACTGACTTTGTGGTCAATGCTGACATAAAACCTTGTTTCATCAGGGAAAAAAGCATATTTTGAGTCAGTGTCAGAAAGTATTACTTTACTAGTAAAGTTATGCAATAGAAAAAGCTGTATGGAAGCTGCTGTTCAGTGTAGTTGGCAGTCAACCTGTCAGGATCAGTGAGCAGTAAACATATTATTTTCTTTGTTCCATCGGCATAAGTTTCCTCCGGCCGGATTTCAGTGTTACACTTGTTCAAACTGAAACGTTTAATAAACATAAAGAAAGAGATTCACTTAAAAACAATTCAGCAACATGACTAGTTTTTTTTATATATTGTCAGAATCTGCTTTGTTGGCGTTCGTTTATGTGCTAGAAATGTGATTTTCAGACTGTTTCTCCATACAATGGCAGTGAATGGAGAGAGAAAAAAACACAATTCTCCAGTCTCCTCTACCGGAGCAACAGATAACAGAGTCACTGATTTTGGGGTTTTATCATGGAGGAAGATACACAACCCAAGACACTACCAGAGTTCAGCATCACCTTAAAGACAGCAGGGTTTTTGGAGAAAAAGGTCTCTAGTCATGAGAAAAAATAGATCCAATTAAGGCACTCCAGATCATTTCTCTGTGCTTCCTTATTCTGACGAACACATCGGCTACAGTTTTTAAACTTTTCATAATGAACAGCCAAAAAGAATAAAGGCTCTTTAACCTTGGATCTATTTTTCCTCACAAGTTGAAAAGTTGGTTGGGATGGAACTAACGGTGTGTAATTGGGTCAAGAAATCCAGCCTGGACTCGGAGTGTGAGCCAAAACCTGAAAAATGTCTGTTCCTTTTGTCAGAGCTTCAGGGGGTTTCATTAGCCAAAACCTTCTCACAAAGAAAGCAAGTCCAGTCACATGCAATGAATTCATCAACGCCCCATGTTTTTAACACCCCCGCCACTGCGAACACAAGGCATCGACCCAATCTTATAGAATATGATGGAGCCAGGGATGATCCTTCAAAGATGTCAGCAGTAAGAGACAGAAAGAAAAGAGGCCGAGGTTGAGAGAAGAGGCCTTAAACTGGCACTCTGCTGAAATGAAATGTCGCCTCTTTGTTCCTGAGCCGCGGGTGCTAATTGGGCCTAGCGGCGGGGAGGAAGGCTGCCGCTGGGCTCCTGTCTGTCGCACCTGTTGAGTCATTGTCTCACACATTGATCAGACAGGAAGTTGAAGTAAGAAGGCAAAGGCTTATGCCTCAGTGGGTGCGTGGCAGAAACGTGGTTCAATTTCCTTTCAGAGCTCCGCTGCTGGAGGTGGAAATACCAATGGTGGTCAGTGGTCAATTGCTTTTGACCATTGATTAGCTTGTTCTAAAGGACATATGGATCATAAAGAGATGGTTTTCACCGGCTCGCTCAGATTCTGTACATCTTCGATCAAAGTCCCTCTGGCATTTTGTCAGCATTACGTATGTGTGATGCCTCGGAAGAGTGATGGGTTGTAGCTGCAGTATTGCCCTACTTCATCTAAAGCTCTGTTCGGATGGCATTAAGTTTTCAGGACAATGTGCGGAAAGTAACTGTGAAGATAGGACATCTGTAAAGTTAATGGACAATTTGCATGAGATTAAATGTCTCTGTACCCAGTCTCAAATTACAGAGATGCGACTGTCTACTCTATTTACGCGTCGTCATCACACCAAAAATGTACCAAGCGTTATATGTAACTTCCACCATTGACGTTGACGTGTTCATACAAGAACAATACAACATGGCTGCCGGAGCGAAGAAAAGTCACAACCAGACCAGAGTTGAGGCTTTTGGTCTGATCTCAATGTCTCAATTAGTCATAGAAAAGTGACAAGACGAAAACAAATGTTGGCTATGGTGGGAGTAGAGCCGACAACAATTTCAGGGCTGTCAGTTCGGACGGGACTAGTTTTACCTGAGGTTATGTTTACTGGGAATTTTACAGGAAGTGAAAGAGGCTGGGATTTGCACTGACACAGGCATGTGCAGTCCAAACATTAAAACAACATAAAACATGGCTGTCATGGCAGATTCAGACGGAACTAAAATCACAGACATGCTCCTGTATAATGATTAAATTACTCCACCTCCTCCTGTAAAACTCCCGTCTGGATCAGGGCTTAAGGCATATTTCCAAATGACACATACATACATGGATGCATACCTGCGTGTACACATTTGTCACACACGCGCGCACACACACACACACACACACACACACACACACACACACACACAAACGCAGCTTAAGGCTTAGGACCGCGGTTCCACAGACTCTTGAGTGTGATGCTAATGATGGTAATTAATGGAGCCTGACAGCACAATCTGCTGCCCATTGTCTCCCAATCAACAGCTTTACAGTCCACATGGGCCACAGAGGGGACTGCAGGTTTAATCTGAGAGCGGAGGGAGAGAGAGAGAGAAAGAGAGAGACAGCGAGGGAGAGAGAGAGGCAGGGTGGAGGGTCAAACCTCAGGGGACGCGCCTGATCTTGAAGTGGGGATTAGCTCAATTAGAGAGGCACTGTCTATCAAGATGCAGGGTTTGATGGTCCATCGGTGCCTATGATTTACTGTGTGTGTGTGTGTGTGTGTGTGTGTGTGTGTGTGTGTGTTATGAGAGAGGCCTACATCATTAGACTTGACTGTTGCCATTATTTGTTGCTGTGCCTACTGATGCAGCTGGTGTGAACAATAGTCAAGATGATGCCTTTTGCCTCTCTGTGACCTCCTGCTCGGATATCCATTTATTGTCATACATTTCAATACTAATTAATCTCTGTATTTTCATCATCCACCGGTTTATCCTGGAGAGGAGGCCATAACAGCTCTATGAATATTTCAGTGTGCGTAAAGTAAACTTGTTCCTGGTCAAAAGCAACATAACACTTTCTTTATTGTTTTATCACTTGACCTACTTTGCTAAGGACATACCTTGCTAACTTACTTTGCTACTTGTAACTTAATTTGCGAAGCACAACATAAACAGTTGCAAAGTTTTTCCACCTGTCTGTTGTAAAAATGTATCACCATAGCATTTGATTTGTTTGAACTGTCAATAATTTAACGTCACAATTAAACAGCATTTTGAGAGCATCTTGCTTCCATAATTTGACGTATTTCTCTTTGAAACAGGATGTTGGGGCGGGAGAGAACGTGGGGATGGATTATCCAAAGGTGTCCAACAGTGTAAACTGATGGCATATCAGGGAGAGAAAGGCAGTTTTATTGGCACACCAAGAAGTAACCACAAAAAATATGTTGTTTTCCAGGAAGTAAAAGTAATGGGATTTGATATAATAATACAAAAAATATATACAGTACATATTTTCGGGGTCTTTATTGTTAAATAGATGTATATTATGACATGGAAAATGTGCTAACAAGATGAAAAAGACATTTTTCATTTCATTGTGACGTTAATTAATGATCATATGTCTAGGCAGACCTTAAAAAGGCCATACCAGCTGCCAGACCCTCTGATCAGCCATGAAAGAAGGGCACAATGAAGAAACCGACAGTGGGACAGAGGCTCACAGCCTTCCTTCAGCTTTCCAACAGGCTCAGACTTCAGGCTCAGACATTCACAATATGGTCCAGGCAAAGCAGAGTATCAATGCTGCTCAGAGGAGCTTTCCTGCTCAAAGACCCGGAGCTAAGCAGCAATGAGACCTGCTTTCCTGCTCTGAGGAACAATGAGGTCATTAAAGGAGCAAACAGATTATTGCAGCTTTTCAATAGAGGATCCAGGAGAGAGTCTGGGCTTCCTAGCAGCTCTCAGCAGGTAGAGATAAGACTACACCGGCACATCTGGCCGGCCCACTGCTCTCTATCCATCTATCTATCTATCTATCTATCTATCTATCTATCTATCTATCTATCTATCTATCTATCTATCTATCTACCTGTTACTGTTAAAGGAGAATACCAGTGTCAGCCAGTTTACTTCTGTCTACATCTAGTTTACATTTCCCACAATCATTTTGCAGTGCATGCTGTATATAATTAGATTTTCTAACATTTACTTGTGGTTAAAATACAAACTTTACAGAGTCAAAGCTAGCTTGAAAGGAACTGCTGTCCCGGCTACGCCCCAAATAAAAAGCCATGGATGTGACAGTAAAGTGTTTCTTACTGAATGAGAATGGCAGCAAACTGCTTCTTCTGAAGGAGGAAAACGAGCGCTGATATATCCAACTGCGCTGACTGTGTGCAGAAACAGAGAGATCATTGGTTCAAACTTATAATATTTATATTTTAGACCAATTGCAGACAGTCACTTCCTTCGACCAGCAAGCCTGTGCACACTTTCCACGTCTGTCTTTTCCACAAACATGTTCTTTTGCTCGTACGACCCTGCCAAGATGTATTTCCACAACAATTATACTTTATCCTACTAATGTCAACCTAAAAGCCTGTAAGTCCTGCAGCCCAAATGGATGCATATTGGCCCACTTAAATGCATAATGTCATCCTTGATGTATGCCTACCTAGTATGAGTCCTTTTCATCAGCATTGTTCTTGATAAAGCAGCTTTTTTTTAGTCAATTACCTAATTGACCTGAGACTATTTGTCAGTGATTGGCAATTCAGTGGTAGATCATGTTAATATTAGTCAGTGTTTACTTGCATTTATACAACAGTTAGTTCCGGTCGAGTAATTTAATTGGACAAGAGGCAACTGCGGAGCACTGGGACTTTTTACTATACGTATCACTCCGCTTCACAGGTGTTCTAATATAACCTTGATTAGGCTGCATTCACACATAGCGTTTTTTTGTGTGGCGAAAGCTCTGCCTGGAGCGCTTCTTGCGAGGAGAAATAAAAAGCGGATCACGACAACGTCATCTGATGTTAGCTGACTAGCTAACCAGATGGTTAGCACTTCTAGCAGACAATACAGTGTTGTAAAACAAACAAATGCTTACCAGATATTCCCAATACACGGCTAAACAAAACTCTAACTATATTCGCACCTAGTAGCAACAGCGATATGGATGCATTTGACCTTAATTATGAACGGTTGTCAGAGGAGGACGACTGGGAAGAAAGTAAGCTGAATTCGTCTGTGCTGAGTAGCAGCTAGCCTGCAGTCAGGAAACAGTTTACCTGTTGCTTGGCAACACTTAGTAGTGGAATCCTGAGGGAACTGTTTTAGTTGGAGACAAATAACAGACAAAAATCATCTGTTGTCTCAAATTACCATTACTTGATACATAGCTTTGTTTATACAACTGTTGTATAAAAGCGATATCACACTCGAGGTCGTGCTGTTGTACTTGATATATCAGCACGGCTGTGATTATCTTCGTCCGAATCACATCAGCATGTAGTACAACAGCACTTCCTCTTCTGTGATATTGCTTAATTAGCTGCCATGTGGTAAACATGCCACATATTTTGTAATCAGTTACACATTTCTTGGTTTTGGCTAGTGTTTAAGAGCTACTGGGCTCGGGTTAATGCTAATATTTCAGATTTTGCCAACATACGTGACCATTCACTCACCATTTTTCTCAGCGGTGAACATAGAAAAGGACAGATGACTAGTTATGATGAGACTTTCCCAGGAGAAAATGAGAGGGGAAACAGTTGAATCTATATGGTCTTGTATGGGGTAACGGCATAATACACCAAAGCCTCTTAGTGGATATTTGTGTTTGGCTTTGAGTTTTCACTATCAGATCTATTTGCTGTTTTAAATCTCTCCTTTGTAGTGGGACGGGTGAGGCTTAATGACTCCTTTGAACCGCCGACATCCCAAGCAGAATGGCTTCGGGAATGTCAACCAACTAACCTTTAGTCTCTTTCCCACATCCAGCAACAGTGAAGGGCACATAACACCAGTCTTTCCATTGATGTCCACCTCCCATATTCCACAGTTTCTCAGTTAATCGCTTTCTCCGTCTCGCAAGCAAACATGGAGCAATTACCGTGATAAACAGAAAACAGCATAATGCTCCTGGAAAAAAGAAAATTATTTGACATTTTTGATTGTGATAAGGTAGATGCGAATCAAAGCTACCGCAGTATTTTCACCAGCCTGGTCAGCCTGACTCTTACTGGTGCGTAACGCTGTTGTCGTGTGAAAACCTTGTAACATGTAATTTTGGTGAATGGTTCCTCTATGGTTTAGGAAAATTCTCCGACCTCTTGAGCTGATGACACCAGTTCAGACGCCGTTCAATAAACTGAAAAAAAGCATGGTGGTCAAGCTCAAAACAAGGCTGTTTCTCTTGGTTCCTGAAAAGGTGACATGTTGGAGGTACAAAGTTTGGAGATACGACAATATAGAGCCCCTTTCACACATGCAGCCTGTTCTGTAAATTTACTGGTACAGGGCTCCTGTGTGAAAGGAAGCCGGTGTCGAAATGCAGGTAAGTTCCACAATTTCACTCCTCAAGACGTTGAAACATTACTGGTAAAGCTCCGTATCGACCGCATGTGTGAACGATGCCGTAACATTAACGGCAGAGCAGCATGTTTGGACACTCTCTTGTCGAACTGAGGGAAATACAAACTACACTAACAGGATGTAGCTTTACTTTTTTGATGAAAATGTAGAATTGGACAGACGTGGAAATAAGAGAGATCCTCAGAGTTCGGGCGGACGGAGAGATTAGCCTGTCATTTTTTCAAACTGCAGCGACTCTGGAGGTTAAACCTAATTTCCGGGAAATGACAACAATGGAATTTAACCGTATTGCCAGTATTGTGTGAGTGGTAGCATTACAATAAAAAAGCAGAAAGGCATGTCTTGTGTGAACTTCTACCTTCACCAGAAAAACTAAAATAGCAATTTTACGGCTTTTATGTGTGAAAGTGGCATATGTATGAACTTCTAAAATATGGAAAGAGACGTCTGAGGCCAGATGTAGACTGCAGCAGCCCTTTCCTCTCAGTGTGATGCTGCTGCCTCTCTCTGTCTCGGCTTCTGGCTCTCATAAGACCAGCCGAGCTCTGCTGTCCAGCGGCCTACAGGGAGAGTGAAAGGAGGGAGAGGGGAGATCATGTCGGATCATGCCGGACCCACCACAGCACAGAGACCTCCCTGCCGATGAGCAAACACCGCTACAAATGGCAGAGCCGGCTGGACAATCACTGAATGAATGGAAGCTAATTAGCTGGAGTCTAATGCCAGTTTACTAACACCTGTATTAGCGTGCTCGCCCGGCAGGGAGCCGGGGCTGGCCAACAAGCGCTAATCCCTCATAAGCCCAAAGTACTCCTCCCCAGAACCGGCATTAGCATATTCTGCTTTAGCCAGCTGTAGCTAACCTAAACCTGGAGGAGACAGGCTTCCACAGCAGCAGGGTGATGCAGAGGAGGAGGAGGAAGATTTGTATGAGTTGTATTCAGTGGACTGGGTTACCTGTGTGACTGTGTGTTCGACTGTGTGTCGGGGTTCCCACACTCACTTGGACATCTGATTCCATGACTTTTCAATGATTTTAATGGTCTTGTTTGGTGAAATTCAAAGACTCAAAATTGGCATGTCAGAGGTCATAATTAGACATCATGGAGGCCTCAGTTTTTACTCATTTTACTGTTTTTTACCTCACTTTTCACCTTTTATTATGGTAGTTGTAGAGTAGAGATAGACAGGAAAGATTATTCTATGTGCCTTAGATCAGTGGTTCTCAACCTGGGGGTCGGGAAATAATTTTGGGGGGTCGTAAGATGATTTATGGGAAAGGAAAAAGGCATATTTCTACCATACAGTCATTATCATGTCTATTTTTTCTGATTTTTCTCTAAATTTTGCTTTTGTTTCTTGTGAAATACTGAATAGTTTTCAGCCTCTCTGCCTCCTCTGATAATGAAATAAATGAAACAACCTGAAAAGGGAAAATCATTCTTTGGTTGAACTCTGAACGCTTGTGACGGGGGTCGCGAGTAGACATCGTTTTGTTTTAAGGAGTTTCACAAGCCAAAAAAGTAAAGAACCACTGCCTTAGACCACTAAGCCACCATCACAGGGTTTTCCTCAGAATGTGAAGTCTTGATCCTAGAATGAGAGCGCTATTGATGCATTTTTCATAAAAAATCAAGTACTTTCAAGGCCATCCATCCATTTTCAAAAACTTTTAAGGCCTTATTATTTTTCTTCTTCGAGAACTCTTGCGTGTGTATGTGTTCGACTCTGTGACTGTGTTCATGTGTCCGTTTATGTGTGTTCGTCTGTGTGCACATGTATGAGTGTGTCTTTTTATGAGTGTGTGTTTGTGTGTGTGTGTGTGTGTGTGTACTCTCAGTCTCATTCCTTTGCTCTCGCAGTCTCTCCCACTGCCTGGGTGGTGGAGTGATTAGCCGGCAGCCGTGTGTGTATCAGCGAGTGCAAGGCCTGTGTGTGTGTAAGGGATTAGCGAGCTTCAGCATTAACATCATGACTGGACTGGCTACATTCCCTCGCCCCGCTAATAATTTGAGGGGAGGAGAAGGCGGCCGGTCCATTAGCTCTGTCTGTTTGCTCAGGACTCGGCCGACTCTGATCCCCTAATTTCTCTCTCCGATTCCAAGAGGATCTCTGGCTTTTGTGAAAGAAGGGACAGAGGCATGGAGAGATAAAGGATGGGACAGAGGGGCACATTGATTCAGAGATCACCGCGCTCGGGACATTCTGTACACTTACCAAACTAATCAGCGTGTGTAAACACAGCGAGCCGTGTTGAGGGTTCGCTGGTAAAAGGGAGAGAGCTGGCCGGGGTCTCCAGGGTTGATTGAGAAGAGCTGTTGTCGGACCACACTCAGTGCCTGTTCCCTCTCATCTGCAGACCACAGGCAGACACGCTCATCCCCCGTGTGACAGTGTGATAGTCCCCCGACTGATGGTGGCCAGGCGAGAGGCTCTGACTGCATCTGTGTAGTGATCTTGTGAAGTTTTGAACAGGCAAATCATGGATTTTTCGCTGCTTTGGTATATAATGTTACATCGTTTTGATGAGTTAACAAAGCCAGCAAACGCTAATTTGGCAGCATTAATTGAAAATAAACAGAAACACAATAAAATGAATTCATATTTTTCCATTGACCCCAATGATGGATGCAACCGTTCTCCAAGCATCGTTTTTGAGATGTTTATTCATGTCATCTTTCAAATAAAAGTTGTAGAGAACTTTGAAGCTTTGAATGGCTGGAATCAACTTCTCATCTATTTTGCACTTGCCAGCTGGAACTGTTCATGAAACAAAATCACATCAGTTGGGAAACAAGCACAGTAATCTGGCTACTGATGACAGCTGGAGAAAGTCAAATACAGAAAAAAACACAGACAAGTCCATCATGCTTATAGCTAAAGTTACTGGGACTGGAATCAGATTTATTTTCAATCCCCCTCGCCGCCAAAATCTCTAACCTGATGGGATGACAGGTCACCAAAACTGTCCAATAAACAAGCTACTTGTGAGTCCATGTGACTTTTGTCTACAAGCTCTGGTTCACTTGTAATTGGTCAGTGGGAACCTAAATGAACAAAATACAAAAATGCAACAATGTGAACTTTTCTACTGTGGTTCATCTCCAAAGGTGTGACCAAGTCAACTTCGCTCGAGTCCCAAGTCAGTCTCAAGTCTTGAGGCACAAGTCTCAAATCAAGTCCCAAGTCTAAATGTAGATTATCAAGTCAAGTCCATGTCATTATTGTCAAGTCTCAAGTCTAAATGTAGAACAGCAAGTCAAGTCAGAACAAATCAAGAGTCCAGTATCAATTTAATAAAAGTCAACTTTTCAATGCAATATGGTTTTAATAGGATAAAAACTTGGTCAGAGCATCATGAGTTTGATTTCTATAATCAGTTTCAACTTCAATAAATTCAATCATTCCATACAAATTCAGAAAACAGAATTTAAATTCAGTCGTCTGCTGGAACAAATCTCATCACTTTCAATCTAAGTCGTTTACACAAACACAAGATCTCAAGTCAAGACTTTAGAAACCTTTTCAAGTCATCAGAGTACAAGTCAGAGTCAAGTCCCAAGTCACCAGAACCCAAGTCAAGTCAAGTCTCAAGTCTTCTCTTCATGCATCAAGTCAAGTCTCAAGCAATTAAAACTGTGACTTGAGTCTGACTCGAGTCCAAGTCATGTGACTCGAGTCCCCACCTCTGGTGATCTCACCTCGTGTCCGGCTCGATGCAGGAGGCTGTTAGTGTAAAAACCCATCAATCATCTGATCAGCAGATCCTGATCTTCTTCCCTGTGGAATACTCCTCTGTCAGCGCAGGAGGACTCAACATTGTCTTCATTTTAAGTGGACATCAGATCAGATGTCACCATCAATTCCCTGTAGCCACGACCTTGCCTAATACCCCTCACTGCCAATTAAGGAAAGTAATGGTTGCAAACCTTCAATGGCAGTGCAGAGAGGCGAGTGGGAGCTACACATGCTACCCTGCTAGCTCCAGTCAGTGGGGACTGGGGCTAATGGGCAATCACAGGGGGGCTTATGTTGCAAATCAGCCCCGAACCGCGGGACTCTACTGGGGATTCCTGTCCAGCAGAGCCTGGATGTGCAGCTTATGATCCAGTAATGGGTGCTTTGGTGGAGATCTGAGAAGGACCTCAGGGAATATGGTGTCAAACTAACCCAGGCTTCCTCAGGCTAAAAGAGGCTTTGATAGGCAAAGTAGTGGGGCACGATGAACAGGTCCCCGCAGATAGGATGTGTCACAACTAACTTGTACAATAGCAGTTGACCCCGTTGCTTACAGCCTGAGCAGACAAACGGAAAAATCAAGGCACGGGAATAATTTTAACTAACCCTTAAACCAGCTGTTAGGAAGCAGAAGTAGATGATTATTGTGTGAAGTACACAGCAAATTTTCCGGTGATCATAAATGTTGAATTTTCAGTGAGAATTATTTTGAGTTGACTGGTGTTGATTGAGAGTTGTTTGTCCAATCATAGATCTGATGTGTCTCTGGGCTGGCTGGTCAAAACTATTTCTAGTGTTAAATTAACTGATGGATGTGGACTCATAGAGACACTGGAATGGTGTTGAATTTTACACAATTTTGCTGTGTATATTTAGATAACATGTTTAAAGTATTAAACAGACTTGTGACCAGAAGGTTGCTGGTTTGTTTCCTCAAACTGGCTGGGAAACAAGTGTTCCCCCCCTTCCTCAGTAACTACCATCCAGGTTCCCATGAGCAAGGCACCGAACTCCTTACAACTGCAGTGAAGCTGCTCAGTAGCCCTTAGTACGTGACTGTGGTTGTACTGGGCAGCTCCCACCTTGTGTGTGTGTGTGTGTGTGTGTGTATGTGAAACACTCTTGCAAGGAAGTTATGTTTTCACCTGTCTGTTTGTCTGTTTATTAGCAAAATATCTAAAAAAGTTCCAAACAGATTTGGCTGAAGTTTGATGAACAGATCGCTCTTGGTCCAAGAATCAGTTGATTGGATTTTGGTGGTGATCTGGATCTGGGATTTCTGCCATTAGACGATCATCGTTTCCTGGTCATAACTATTATGCTGCGTTCATGTGCTGGTGGGAAAAGTCCGACATCCAAGGACTTCCAAGTCGGCTGCTAAACAGCGTTGTGTTCACGTGCTATTTTTGTCCGAAAATCAAACCTAGAAGACAAACGATAAACGAACAGAAACCGTTACGGAGGCTGCAGCTTTGTGAGTTGGACAATTGTTCAGCGTTGGCACAGGTTTGAGCTCTACCAAGTGTCTTCTAGTTAATAAGGTTTGATAAAAACAAAATAAGTAAAACTGAGCTGTGACTTTATCGAAAATATGGTTTCTTCTTCGTCTTATTTATTGAAGAACTGATTAGTCATACTGTGTTCCTTTCTCCTGTCACCACTGAGCAGAATAATGACATGTGATTGAGAAATTGAACATGAGCACCTCTGATTGGTTATTATTGATCACTATAATCCCTTAAAAGGAACACTAGCTCTGTCAGTGTGTGTGTGTATGTGTGTGTGTGTGTGTGTGTGTTTGTGGGGGTGTTGAGGGTAAGTTAGGGGGTTTATTCCGTCTGTTGCCCCTGTCACAGGACGGGTGGGTGTATGGTGAAGAATGGTGAAGGCAGGTGGTGTGACTAAAGCGAGGACTGGACCGAATTGGGCGGATGCAGGCTTTGGCTGTTGGAGGGGGGGCGGAGGGGCGGAGGAGGAGATGGGACAGGGGTGTCACCCATCGGCAGGCCCCGTCCTAAACAGCTCCGCACACCACACCCACCCAACTGTTCTTCTTTCACTGCCCTTCTGCCCATTCCTCTCCCTCTCTCTCTCTCTCTTTCCTTCTCTCACTCTCTCTCTGTCTCGCTTTATCTCTCTCCTCTCTCCTCCTCTTTTCTTTTCTTTTCAAAAATGCATTGTTAACAAAACGGTTTACAAACCCTGGCTGGTACATTATCCACGACCGCCTCCTGTGAGATTGATTTAAGCAAATGGATTCAGAAAGGGGGGGAGGAGGAGGGATGGAGGAGGGGAGGGGGGGGGGCATGGAAAGGATGGAAAAGGAGAAAGCGAAAAGGGGGTGTGTTCCTTAGTGCAGCAGCTTTACAAAACCACCACATGGGCCACGTTGAATATTCCCCTTTCTCTTGCATTTTGAGAAGCCATACATTAAACGCTCATTATACAGCCTTTATGTGCGAGAGGAGCCTCCGCCGCTCCGAGGGCAGAATGGGTGAAGCTGGACTATGATCTCCCTGCATATGCATGCATGGCGCATCTTTAGCGGCTCTCTGACATGTATGATATCATCATGACCGAGATATTTGACTTTCATAAAGCCTGACTCGGGGAAAGGGAGGGTGTGTCTGTTGCAAGGCTAATTTTTACGGTCGGAGTCAATGTGTGAATCAGATTGTGTGTTAATGTGTGAAGACGACAATTTGGGGCCGCTGGTTTTCTCACAAATCAGGACAAGAGGAAGAGTTTGGGGGTTTTGAACAAGCCAAAACGTCGCCACATTCAGCCGTTTAATAGTAAAACTCTTAAAACCTTGAGGAGGGAATCGCAATGAAATCAAATGTGGTAAAAGTGACAATAAGTGAAAGAGCCACATTTTGACCGTCAGCTCCTGTTTGGCTATCAGCTCCTGCTTTATTAGTTTCACTATTAAAAAAAATGCTCAAAAGTTTGTGCGTGTTGATCCTCGCTAACCTCCATCTCACACACACTTTCGCGAGGGACACACTTCAGTTATGGATGGATTTTCTTTCACTTTTACTTTTCATTTGACTTTTTAACTATATCATTTCGCTTTCAACCCCACTTTCACAGTTCTCTCTTCTTTGCCAAACAATAAGATCCCTTTCTAGAGGTATGGGGGGGTGGGGGGGCAAAGGTTGAACTGGGCATCCCATCATGATAAATCACTGGTTAATGAGGAGTCCATTGTGTCCCCACACATTGTCCCCCCTGTGTCCCTCAGACCGCTACCTTCGGGTTGTTAAGCTGACACAGATAATGAACTGGCCGCTTTGAACTGTCCTCACAATATTGACTGGTTGCACACAGCAGATGTCTCCCTGGCAGAAAGCAACTGGTAAAAGCACATTAGGTTAACAAAGAGAGCTTTGCTTTGCAGGGGAGGGGAGAGGAGGTGGCAGAGGGGTCTGTGTGGGTGTGTTGTTGGGGGGGGTGGGGGTGGGGGCGGGGGGGTGTTGGGGGGCCAGAGGGCAAGCTTTAGAGTTGACAGATCTGGGGGATTATATCAAAACAACACATTTGTCGATTATACAACGCAGAGAAGAAGCGACGGGAGAGAACTTGCTTCTGAACGCATTTCGAATGAACTTGGAAGAAATAATATCTGCACAGGCTCACTTCATATTATGACTTATTAAGTGTTTTGAGTGACAAAATCTATCTTTTTGTACTTTTTAGATTATAATAGAGCCTCAGGAGCAAACCGTCAACAATCTGAACGCATTTTGAATGAGCTAATATCTCCACAGGCTCAGTTCATGTGCTTTGAGTGACAAAATCTATTCCCCTTTTGTGCTTTTAGATTGTAATAAAGCTTCAGGAGCAAACTGTCAACAATCGAGAACTTTTTCCCGAGCGGCAGAAGGAAATCTGACAAATATAATTTCATATTTACAGCAACATGATGCACAGAAAACAATCTGAATGACTGTCTGGCAGCGGGACAGTTCGCTCACTGTGTCCGTAGATACAAAAATGATTAACTTCATTTTCAGTATCGCTGGTTATTGTTGTTAAGTGAATGCAGCGCAGTCTGTGAGCTGACTGGTTTCTTTCTGGCAGTGTGACGGGTGTCTAATGGGTCAATAATAAGCCGTGACTAACCGTCTCCCTGAGGAGCAGCTTGGCCAGACACACACTCACAGAAAGCAGCAGAAAGGTATGAGCCACCAACACTGATTACCATATAATTGCAGCCATTGTATTTGACATGGAGAATTAGTAGCCCGCTAGGTGGCTAACTGGCCTTTTATTATGCTTTGGACTGGACAAAAAAACACACCCACACACAGACACACATACAGGGATACACAACCCATATTGGATAGTATATGTATTTAGATGCGCACACTTATTTAAATCTAAGTTGTACCGCATTCGGGTGAAAACCTTGTATGTCCACAATTTCAAATTTTCAGGACCTAAGAAAAACAGCCTTGTTTTCAGCTTGACCACCATGAATTTTTGAGTTGAAACAATGGGTTTTGAAAAGGTTTCATCAGCCGAAGAGGTCAGAGAATTTTCTCAACCCGGAGGAAAGATCTTTTAATTGAAGTGAAAACATGAAAATCACCAAAATTGGGAGTTACGAGGTTTTCACGCGACAACAGCGATCCGATGCTAATATTCCTCCAATTAGAAATCTGAAAGTTCACTTAGAACGGAGAGCTTGATTTCAGTACGGGAATCTGATGTAACACAAATGAAATTCATTCGTCTCAATCACTTCGATTAAAGATGAACTTCTGTGCTTTGTTGCCTCTCTCTCACCTGTTTCTGGATTCAAAATAGAAACAGAAACATCCTCCCTGTTTCAATGGCACCGTTTTAACCGTCTGAGTTCAAGGATCAGTGTTCATACACATTGGATAATCTGCTATGGCCCATTCAAATTCCTCCTTTCCACTTTGAAATTACACACACAGCCAGTTGCGAAGCGGTGAGCTTTTCCCACAAGGACCCACATCCTCGGACTTTGAGGCATGGAACAATTTGATTTGGTTTTCTGGCATAAGAGTCAAGAGGGTTAACAAGACCCACCACCATGGAGTCCCTTCACCCCACGTGTGGCTAAACGATCACTTCCCTACGCGCCTCACATCGCAACAAATCTCTTTTCATGATCACTTTTCACTCTTTCTCTCTCTTGCCTGACTGGGTCTTTTTATACCGAGAGAGAGAGAGAGAGAGAGAGAGAGAGAGAGAGAGGAGAGAGTAAGGGAGAGAATTTCTTTCCCTCTTAAAGGTTTTGTGTGAAGACGGCTGAGTGAGCGTCCATTATAGAAAAGGCCCAGACCACCACTGGATGACCCTGCTAGGAGCGACAAAACCCAATTGGTCACGGCCGCCAGCAGCTAATGGGCCAGAGAGGAATAGCCCTGGGTGGGTAATGACTGTATTCTCTGCCTTTCTCTTTCCGCCCTTCTGGTGCCCTCGTACCCCCCCCCCCCACCTTCCCCCACACCCCATCGACCACCAGCCCCGTGCCCTCCCCGTACCCCCAGCACCCAGCCTGCGTGCCCCCCTGGCCCTCTGTCATTTACACTAACACACACGCACACACACACACACACACACACACGCACGGCTGTTGGTCACAGTGTCTGTGTGGCGGACATGGCAACAGATGCTGCAGACAGATCAGGCATGGCGAGGGGAATCAGAGGACCATATGTCTGGATGAGTCATGGTGTGCTCGCCTTTCCCACACAGCGGCCAGCAGCAGCAGCTCCACGGAGACGTTTAGACGACGGAAAGTAGGACCTTGGTGCCTTGAGTCCGTGAGCGAAATAAGCGTATTTACCTCTAGAAATTTGGGGGGATATAACGCTGCGTTCCAAGTGGAAAGTCGGATGTTCCCCTCGTGCGTTCCGGTGGTCCAGCTTGGAAAAATCAAGGAAGAAACACAAACACCTGCAAGACTTAATTTACCCACTGCAAAATTCTGCTCCCAGGCACCAGCTAATGTTATGTCAGTGATATTTGGCAACGTTAGCTAGCTGGCTAGCATAGAATGTTAGCTAACTGTGAGCACAACTTTACTTTTTGAATTTATATGTTGAACCATTTACCACACAGGTAGTTTGATAGATTTATATTCATGTAATGCTGCAAATCAAAGTGTATTTTGAGGATTATGAACATGTTAAAAGTAATGATGTGTAGTGTTTACAGCGCTTACACGACACCAGATAACCGCATCTCGGGAAAACCTTGGGTTGAGAAATCTTGTTCAAGTTTCCTACTTGGAACTTCAACTTGAAGGCCATTGCATTCTGTTCCATTGCATTTTTCCAAGTAGGAACTTGAAATTTCTGACTTTCTAGTATCTCTGGAATGCAGCAATAGAAGGCCAAAAAATTGAAAAGTGTAAATATAATTCTAACTGCTGTTTCCTTGGGTGATTTTGAAAATCTAACAGTTGTACAGAAATTGGGCCTAGGGAAAGTCATGCAGGGATGTTTTGAAAGCTGAGATGTTTAAATTCTAATTTTAAACAACAGTCAATTGCAATATTATGAATATGACTAGTCTAGATCAGGACATTTCAAGGAAACTGGGGCATCTTACCATTCTTACCATTCATCACCATACTAGCAATGTAATGCTACAAGACAATTAGTGATCAGTCAAACATAAAGGGGGTGTAAATACATAATCCAAGGTATCACTATGATATTTCCACAGTCATTCTAGCACTGTGATTGAACTTTTGATCGTCATTAAAACACTTATGGCATTTCCTTCCTTTAAGTATTTTATTTATTATATAAGAATCAATAGCAAACCATAACAAAGCACATTTTGGCCCGAATATGGCTGTTTTGAAAACTCAAGATCTGCTTATCTCACGATACGATTCGATACGCAGTATGTTCAGGATTCAATACAACCACGATACGATGTAATAAATAAAAGTTCAAAGTTCAATCAAGTCTGACTGTGCAGAATTCTGTTTATTTCTGAGACACAAATCTTTCTAGCATGCCACTGGCTGCTAGAATGTAAACAACAATTTAAAAATGTCATTACAAAGTGACAATAATATAATTTGGTGATGGTCAAGTGTCTCATTTGTGATTACTACAACAGAATAAAATGGAGCTAACGTATTGTCACATTTTTGTATTGCGATATATTGAATTTCGATATATCATCCCATCACTATTTATATGAAAAGGAGAACTCCATGGCTTTCTCTATAGAGCATCGAGAGAGAGAGATAGTAGCTTGTTTGTGAAAGTGAAGTTGACGATGAGGCACTTAATGGCAGGATGGTTGGCGATAGGGAGGTGGGGGGGGGGGGTCTGGGTTAGAGGAGGGGTGTGGGGGGAGTTTTGGGGGGGGGGTCACGCTGGCTCTATTCAGCGCCTAAGACAACACCACACAGAATGATAGACTCCTCAGGATTGTTTGTCCCTCGCGGGCCATTCTCCCTCCTGTCTCCCTCAATGGCACCCTTAGCCGCACATGAGAGGCTCTCACAGGTACCAGGGAGGGTGTGTGTGTGTGTGTGTGTGTGTGTGTGTGTGTGTGTGCGTTTGAAGGGTGGAGCGGGGTGGGATGGGGTGGGGGGGGGAGACGGGGGGTTGTATTTTAGAGATAAAGCCTCCTAGTCCTATGGTTGATTGCCCCGCTATAGACACTCACTCACTGGCTCTGAAAAGCTCCCCTCAGACGCCAGTGAATAAACTCTTACTCTTACGCTTCCATACATCACCCCCCACCACCACACACCCCCACCCCCCCCCCCCTGCTCCACCCCTCCTCTGGCCAGATCCACCCCCTCCACCACTCTCTCACTTTGAATTTTCCGGGGATTTGAGCACAACTCCCCAAAGCCGCCTACACCCCCCCCCCCCCACCACACACACACACACACACACACTCACACACACATACCCCTCCCTTCCCCAAAAAAGTCTCCACACTTTCTTTTTTTAAAGTCCCCCCCCCCCCCCCCCCCCCATCTCTTTATGCTTACAAACATTCATCACTCACAAAATGGACAGTCAAGATTTCCAAATTGACTATTGTGGGCATGATGCTTATATTTGCTTATATTCAGAACTAATCTCTTATATAGTCATTATTTATCTCATTATGAATACTTACTTTTCTCAGGGAGATTAGTATCAATAATCACCAATATAAATAATACATATTTGTGGATAGTAGTATTTGTTTAACTTTTTCCATTGTATTTCTGTTTATTTTATTAAAAGTATTTCTAATTACTGATACTAATTTCCATTCATATTACTGGCTTCTTTTCCAAATAATAACGTATTGCGTATTGGGAGCACATGACATGGCAGACCTGCATGTTCCTCCACTACAGTGAGGACTGTGATTGGTTGGCTCTCCTCCAGAGCGTCTGACAGCTGATCAGACTGACAGGAGTCAGAAGTGTTGACAGTCTGTCTTTTCCTCCCCTTCCTTCCTGCTGACGTCTGAAAGAGATAGATGCTGAAGTGCTGATGTTCTCCTCGCAGGCTAACCATTAGCCTGCGACTCTAAAGGCTGGTTAGCTGTTGTGGCTCCTGTCAGCAGTTTCCTGACTTCAGGAAGAATAGATGTGACACTTTGGTCTCTGCAGGCCGAGCAGACTGATGATGGAGGAACAGATACAGTACACCACCTGATTGAATGTTCTATGTTTTTCATTCTCTTAAAGCCATTTTGATCTAAGGGCTTCTGCTTAAATGCTTGAAATGTGTTTCTTAGACAAATATAAATAGTGAAGTTGATCCTATGTATGAATTTCTTTCCAAAGCCTTTGCCTTTCCATCAAGGCAAAGGGCGGCTGCTTTAAAGAATCTAAAATATAAGATAGTTTTGATTTGTTTAACACTGTTTTGGTCACTGCATAATTCCGTTTGTGTTATTTCATCGTTTTGATGTCTTTACTATTATTCTAAAATGTGGAAAATAGTGAAAATAAAGAAAAATGTGGTGTGTCCAAACTTTTCACTGGTAGTGTAGTTTCCAGGAGAAAGGAAAAGAAATGTAATGGAAGTCGATGTTATATTTTTGTTGAGTAAAGCGGGGGAAATTTAAATGTAGAACAGTGCAGTGAAGACGAACAGAGAGTCAATGGGCCGTCAAAGAGCCAAAGACCGGGGCGGTGTCTCTTTCCACACAGCGGTTTGATTGACACTGTCTGTCACAGGGAATGAACTCAACTCTCCCTTTTTTTCTCCCCCTTTTCCCTCTCTCTCTTCATGCATAAGAGAGATTTAAAAGAACGTTTTTACAGTATTATTTATTATATTGTTAATTAAACTTCCTCTCTCCCTATAATAACCCCTATGCTGCTATACACACTCGCATTTCCATATACTTAAACCCCCTCACCTCCCAGTCACCGCTATACATTTACATTTTCTAACCTTTATATGTAAAGCCAAGCGGCCGGAGATACTGAATGTTGCCTCCTTATGGTGCTGCCGGGTTTAAGCCATTCAAATTCAGTTTTAGTGTGGAGGTGCCAGGCTTTGCATATTCCTCTGGGAGCGGCGCGCGGAGCGGCCCGCACCTCTCTTTGTCCCCACCTCAGCCTCTGCACCTCGGGGACTTCTTTACTCTGATCAAGCCTCTATTTAAACAAGTGAAACAAAAACAGCATTTAAGCCAACCAGGTTCCCTCTGTCAGAGATTTATCTGCAAGCTGTTGCCCTTCTGCTGCTCGTCCGACGGTAAATGATTAATTCCTCCGGTCTTTACATTAGCTGGAATTTTAAATTTTGCTCTTTCAGCCATGAGAAACATCAAAGTTGCTACCTGGTGTTACACACTTTAAAATGAAACTTGGTGAAATGGTGAATTTTCCAAGTAGAAGGGAAAGGTTTTGTTCAGTTCTGTTTTCTCGGGGGGAAAGTGGGCCTGCTGATTAGTGCAAATGCTTATCGTTTTTTTTTTCTTCTTCTTTTTTTCAACTGTTATTTTCTTTTTAATGACGCATTCACGCACTTCAAATCCTATCTGAACAATAGATCTAATATAGGCTACCCTAAAAAGATACTTTAAGCCCCTCCAGCCCGCTCCCTCACCTCTGTTTCAATCATCTCATACACTTGTGAGGAACTATGGCTAAATTAGGCTGCTTAGAAATGGAGAAGTGCCTTAATTAAAACTTCATCCTCTCTCCAAATCCCCCCTCTCCTCTTTATTCTTCTCCTCTCATCCTCCTTCCTCCTCTGCGGCTGCGTCTCATCCAGCAGACAGAAGGGACGTCGTTGACTTGCACTCCAAGGCCTTCGCTTGTTTGCCGGCCTCAATAGAAACTCTCCATTAGATACAATGACCTTGCAAATTAAAGGAATGACTGTCCAAATTAAATCAAGCAAGGCAGCCCCATGCAGACAGCCGGGCTCTCCGCTCTCCTCGCTCCCCCCCCCCCCCCCCCCCACCCCGCTCTTTCTCATAAGGGAGAGGTGACCGCAGGATGAATGGCGGTTTTCTTCACAGTCCTCCTTGAGATGCTACTTCTTGCTAATTAACTGGTGCTCTTTGTCATCTCCTCTGCAAGTATGAAGGGTCTCGGAGGAACTGAATAGAGCTTTCTCAACTGGCAACCCTTGCCAACTGTCTCTTGCTCTCATGCATTCTTCGCTCTCCTCTCTTTGTCAGATGTTGCACTAGCGCATGAATTGATAGTGGTTTTATTAATTAGATTTCTGTGCGCAGTTGATGCCGTTATCGTCCTCAAGTTGTGAATTGTTGGGTGACAACGGCTGATTGTGATCAATATTTTGTGCCGGACGGTCATTAATAATGAATTTTCATATGAAAGAAGAGCAAATACATTGTGTTCAAAGTGTGTGTGTGTGTGTGTGTATGTGTGTGTAGTCTCTTTGCATGTGAATACAGCCATGATCCCTAGACTCAGGAGACAACCTATCTGGCCTGTCATCTCTAATCCTTGAAATATTGTCCCAGTCCAATGAATGGTGTAAAATTGGAACATATGTGTCATTATTCTGTAAATCTTTCATTATACCATGATTGCCTGTTTGCCAGCTCATCCTAACCGTCCAATCACAGGCCCTCCTTCACAAACTGTAAACCTTCCATATAACATTAATTATTTGCAAATAACTGACACGCAGAAAATTCAGTTTCTCAGATTGCACGGATGATCGCTGTGGATTTACTTCAAGGAGGTGCATGAGGAAAACTATGCGGCTCTCTTTTTTTGGCAAAACACCCCCCAACAACAAATGGTAGCTGTAATTTCCCATACATCTGGTGGGATCTGAGAGGCTGTCAGAGCCTGCTGTATCTGCGCAGGCTGTGCTGGTTGGACACAGGTCGTAAAGCTAATAGGGCCGGACTCCCAGACTGTGACACCGAGATTTGCTTCTCCCTTGATCAATTAGTCTCCGCTCTCCCCACTGTATCAGCCTCAGAGGGAAGACTGTAAACTCCATAAAGCCATAGACACAAAGGCAAGACGATGGGAAACATGTCAGGGAGAACCGTGGCCATGGATAATAGCTGGAATCACACTCTGTCCCAAGGAAACTGGCAAGGAACACAACTGAGGCTCACTGGAACTAAATGTGTGTCTGTGCGGAGGGACTTGAATATGTTTGGGCAAACAATACAGCACATTTCTAAGTTTGTAATTCCATAAAAATAGAAAAGGTGGGAAACCATATAAAGCACAAAAAAGTAGTTTATTTGCTACAAAATAGTGCAAAGCAATAAATGAACACAAATATAGGTTTAGTTTAGCAGTTGCAACACATTTAAACTTGGCTTGAAACTAATTTTAAGTTTATTTAATTAAGTTTAATTATTAATTGTTAGTGTTCGCATCCCACTATTTATCTTTATTGTGAACTGTCTGACTATTCCTACGCTTTAATGTTTTTTCATGGGTTTTTCGTCATGTTATGTCATTTCCTCCTCTTTCCTCTGTTTCTACTGACACGTCAGCATATGATGCTGCTGAGGAAGAACGGCAAGTTGCATCTGAGTAGCTGCTAAACCAAGCCTATATTTGTGTCTATTTATTGCTTTGAAGTGCTTCAAGATTCAAGAAGATTCAAGAAAACTTTATTGTCCATTAGTGCAGGCAATAATGGAAATTTGTCTTTCGCTGGTGCATAGCTCACTTAGAAACTTGTATTTATTTTAGAGCTTGTATTTGTTAGCCCTATTTATAACAAATAAAGTACTTTTGTGCGTTATACGGTTTCCCACCTTTTCTATTTTTATGTCCTCTGATCCATTGGGAACCGATTTTTTCACAAGTTTGTAATTCCTCCATATCTCCTAAACACAAGGCCAGGTGAGAGCAGGCTGAGCTCCTTCCCTCCTTCAGCCGGCTCAAACCAAATGAAAGGACGTCGTCTCTTCTCAAAGCTCTTTACCGCCGTGGTTTCAGAGGCGAGTGAAAGTTTCGAATTCCTCTTCTGCGGTTTTCTGTCTTTGGAGTGGACTCTCTCTCTCACTCTTTTGTGCTCTCCTTGACCTTAAGTGTCTTATCATTTGGCCCTGCAGAGCAGAGGTCACACGCCACTAGGTGACCCTTCCCCCCGCCCCCTCCGCTCTGCTTTTGTACAAGTACAAGAGGTTTCTAGGAAGACTCTCCAGCTAAAGATAATATACAAAGTACTTCTGAGATAAACCCCAACGCAGCTTTGAAGGTCCGGGAAAGAGAGAGAGAGAGAAATGAAAGGGTTGAAGCATGATTCAGACCAAGATTTAATTTAGCTAGTTTTTGTGTTATTAGAGAAGGAGTTTCAGTCATCTTCCTTCTCTTCTTCTTCTTCCATCAGCTTCTGGCTGACTGGTTTAACCCCACATCCTGGTGTCTCGGCGTTCGGTCAGCGGATGGCAGGGAGGAGAAAACATGAAAGTGCTCCTGCATCGCACGGCTTCTCTGATCTGCTTAAACTGTATCGCTTCTCCCTCATTGACCTAAAACGCTTCAGTGTGGACGCTGAAAACCTGAGGAGAGAAGAGGAGTGGAAAAGAAGGACAGCAGGAGATGGAGAAAGGGATGGACGGGTGATGGTTTGGAGAACTGACAAGCAGTAGGGGATGGGTGGGGGGGGTAAAGACCAGGGGGAGCAGGGGTCACCTCACCTAGGGCCTATTAGAACCCATATAACGCAATGATGGGATCAATTACAGGCCACACTGGGACTGGGAAGCAGCACGGGCCAATGGGTTTAAATGGCTGTATGTGACTTTCAGACGCAGGACTTTGACTGCTCCAGGAGTCAGACCTGGTGGGGGGGGGGTGTGGAGGTGTGTGTGTGTGTGGGGGGGGGGGGGGGGGGCAGTCAGACCACATTACCGCAGTCTGTAAGACCAAAGGCCCTGAGCATCCCGACGGTCATCATGCCTCACGGCGTTTCAACGGGGTAAATGGACCGGCTGATGTCACATCCGGGTTGAGGAGAAGCTGGCTGCTGTCCAGCCCCGGCAGGCCGTCAGCTGCAGTGAAGCTCCCACATGTTTCTGACTGTCAGGCTGCTGTCATGGCTTCTTCTGCTGACGTTCGATTGATTTATTGAACTTACCAAAACCGCAACTCTATCGGTAAACAGGCTTTATATGATTTGATTTTCCCCCAGCCAGCGTGCAAAGACATGATAGTGGACTACAACATTCCCACATTACAATAATGCTAAAAAACATCCAGCTTTTGCATTAAAACACAGATTAACCCTAATATTGAGGCAATTTTTTTGTCAGAAAATGTACCTGTTGTGCTTAAGTGCATGGCAGCAATTTACATACAAGCTGAGTTCAAGTGGAACTTAAACAGCAGTTTGTGATGTAAAATCTCAAAAAGTTTCAGAAAGACTCCCATGATATTATGACTCTCCTTGAATCTTTTCAAGTGGAATCTGCAGAGTCTGAAGCTCGCAGTGTTTTCTTTGGTTTTGTTCATTCATGACAGATAAGCATCGAACTCCTGCTCCCGGCTCTTTGTTTTTTTACCCAACATGAAAGCAGATGAGTGGAAAAAGCTAAATGTTCGGTCGTTTTGTTGTTGATCTTCGATTAATCATGAGAGGCCAAGTGCAAGAAACCGTGTCCAGGCTTGTTTCTGCAGGGCTCAGCTAGGGACCTTTCAAACGCACACACACACACACACACGCTAGCGCACGCAAACACACCCGTGCATGTTCACACACACACACACACACACACACTTAGCAGTAGCAGCAGCAGCACTGAAAAGATCACTGGTTTCCTCCTGTTATGCAAATGTATCAAAACGCTTGAGTGAGAATTATATATGAATCCAATGAGGCTTTTTCTCTCTTTTAGAAACGCTTAGCCACAAGTACTGAGAGCCCTCAATGGCAAGCGTCCGCTTCACTCCTTGGCCATGCGTATTATTCAGCTTGACGAGACGCAAACTGACATAAGCACCCAGGCTCACTTTCACCCACTGGCAATCCGATTATATGGCCAACACGGCATCAATGCTGCAGGGCCAACAGGCAGTGAAGTCCGTCAAGCATCCCCTCCTCCACCCAAGCCCCTTCTTTCCCCATTCATACCTTCTTCTTCAACTGCCCCGCACTGCCTCGCTACCCCTCCCACACACACACACACATACACACTCCCTGAAGCCCCCAGCCCCAGTAAACAACAAGCCTCCAGGCCACTGTGCTAAAATAGCAAGTTATAGTCCGTGCAAAACCTTGGCATTTCTCTGAAAAAATGTCAAAAGAGTGAAGTAAAAGTTTAAACTGCTACTTTTTGGAGTCTGTTGCTTCATCACACATGACTGAAACAAGCAACACTACCTCATCTCATAATCATTTCCAGAAAAAAATCAAGCTTCATTGCATTTTTCAGCTCTCTCAAGCGTGTGCATGCTGGTTCTGCAGCGCTGCAGAGCACAAAGACAGTATTAGGCAGCTGCATGCGGCGGCCTCCTGAACTCTGTCTAGTGCCTGTTCATTCCATAATAATCAGATATTAGCGGCTATATCTATATCAAACAAGTGCTGCAGGTCGTTTTGACCAGGAGAGTCAGCGCTAATGTCCCAACAGGACTCCTAATCTAAACCGGTGTTGACAACCACACAGCCCGGCCTTCTTTTCCGTGCTGCGCGGGGACGCTTGGGTCCTCAGACGGGGCACCCGTTGGAGCAGCGGGTGTTTACAAGACGCTGCCCCAAAAGACTGCCAGGTGCTCGGGGGGGCGGAGGGTCCTCTTGCAAATCGCCCCGCATCCGTGAAACTAATGTAGAGATGAGATTAAACTCGCAGAGAGATACATTTGCAATTGATTAACACTGAGCCACTGTGACAAATTGTCTACTTTTGAGGGAGTGTGTGCAAGGCTTTTTGTGTGTGGCTCTGTGTGTGTGTGTGTGTGTGTGTGTGTGTGCGTGTATGTGTGTGTGTGTGTGCAAACTCATCGAGGCAGTTCAGAAGTACTTAAATACAATATCAATGCTAGATCATTGTGCAATAGAAGCTATAATGTCTAAGCTGTAGAGAGGTTGGTTAAAATACTACTATGCTATTTTAGGATAGTAGTATTTTTGATAGAGGATAGGATAGAGTGTTTTTGAGCATCAGATGCATTTAAAACATAAGAAGCCAGCCAGTGTTGATATATTTTGATTTGAACTGATTCTACTCATTTCAGGTACAAAATTAATGAGGCACTGAAGGATGTTCCACCTGCCTGCCTGTCCCTTCTAAAACAAGGATTTAGAGGACTACTCCGCTTCCTCTGCACCCCTCTGTTTTGTCTGGTATTAATGAGCAATTAACTTTGCATACAAGGTCATGGACAATGGTATTGGTTGTCAGATTATGCTAATGCTGTTGGCTGTGGCTGCAGTGAAAGAAGACAGCGAATCCCTGTGAATAGAGCGGGTTGTGTCCTTTTTCTAAGATGAGAAAATGATATGCAAACTGTACCAACATGCGCTTTAAGAGGATTAGAACACCACTCGACATCCATACTGACAACTGCTAATAAATGAACAGCAAAGGGGAGGCGAACGTCCCAGCCTGCACCAGAGAGAGCCACTCTCCACTGCCATGAAAAGCCATCCCATAGACCGCTGTGTTTTCCAATTTGGTCTGTTAATGAAAATGTAAATGTGAAATGCATCTTCTTAATGCTTTGATTTATCGAGGTTTAAATGTGGGGGCGAAGAGGAGATCAAAAATGATAACAAAAGCTTAACTGAAAGAATTCAGTGTGGGATGAAGCAGAGAAAAGCCCGGGGTGAAACTAAGAAGTTGAACTCCCATGGCCTGGAGAGAGGGAACAGGTGCAGCCAGAGTTCAGACAGAGCGCTTTGTCCAATGATATGGCTCCAGTCCATTTGGGGAAAAGGGAGGGGCCCATGTTTAATACAAAGTTAATATCGATTTAATGCTTGTCACTACTCTTCTGAATCTTGTGGCATTGCTAATTCGCTCAGTGTTCGGCAGGGCTTTGCACCGCCTGCGCCAGATGCTGCAGGGACCTTTACTGCCGCCGGTGAGCCGGAGGTGAAACCACGGCCAAGCCTGAAGTGTGAAGAGGCCGAGGTGAAGCTCACTCAGCTGAAATAGTTGTTTGGTTAACTTCAACTGGCAGCTGCAACTTCATGAACTCATGGATATTACCTGGACTGGTTGGGGCTTTTTTGTGCAAGTTGGACACTTAATTAAAAGTGAAAAATCACAGTAATATCCCTTTAATATTCCTATAGGGACTTATAGTGTGTCAGTTGTTCTCAATAGTGAGTCTATAGTGAACCTGGCCCCATACTATATTATATCTATAGGGACTTATAGTGTGTTGTTGTTGTTGTTGTTGTTTTAATCTCCTATAGGCCCTATACTATATAATATTCATATAATAATCCTATAATATCCCTATAGGAACTTACTTAATTTATATGACCTTATCATACTCTATGTTTTTTTGTTGTTGTTGTTGTTTATCCCCTATAGTACCACAAGGCCCTGCACCATTTAATATTCCTATAATATTCCCATAGGGACTTATAGTGTGTCAGTTACTCAATAATGAATTTATAGTGAACTTATCAGTTTATGGTATTTTTATCATTAGGCTCCATACTATATAATATTCCTATAGGGACTTGTACTGTGTCTGTTGTACTCAACTGTGAGTTTATATGTTACATAAGTGTATATGACCTTCTCATACTGATTTATTTTATGTCCTATGGTATCACTAGGCCCTACACCATATAGCCTAATATTACTATAATATTCCTATAGGGACTTACAGTGTATCTGTGGTAGAAATGTGAATTTATAGTATAGTGACTTATCATACTCTTCTATGGTATCACTAGGTCATAATATTCCTATAGGTACTCATTAGTGACTTTACAGGCTACTTTATATTTGTAATCTCCTATGGCATCATTATAATTGCCTATATCAATAATATTCCTATGGACTTTTAGCTTTGTTTCGTATTCCTTTAATATTCCTGTAGGGACTTATAGTGTGTCTTGGTACTAACAGTAATAGTGACGTTATCTTGGCCCACCTTATGATATGTATTATCACTTAGTCCTATGGTATCTCTATAATATCTCTATAATATCCCTATAATATTACTATAGGGACTTACACTTTTGCTGTGATATTTGTATAATATCCTCAAATTTACTATGGTTATATTTCATATAGCCTATTACTTATTCCAATAATATTCCTATGCACTTATTTTTGTTTTGATACAATCCTTCTAAAATGGATCATAGGATTACTAGTATAGTTCTATTGCAACATCATCTGACACATTGCAACAACATCTGATAGCATTGGCAAGACGGGTCTATTTCTAATTAAAATGAAAAGTGTCATTTACCAAACCGCGCTGGTTCGGCTGCGGCTGAGATGGATGGACTGGTGTCATATGAGGCTGCAACCAGTCAGCACAATCTGTTCAGCCTTGGTTAAGTGAAAAGACGGGGAGTTCCCTTCCTCGGTGCGGCCACGTCACCGATAAATAATGAGGGAATAATAAACAGTTAACCACCTGTCGGACCCGCGGCACAATGGGACGGCCCATACAGAGGCCCTCATGCATGGGTAACATATTTACTCAGCCCCTTTCACTTAACGAGGCAGAAAGAGGCGCAAGACAATGGTTAAGTTCATCTATTTGGTAAATTGTGTTGGCACTGACGGAAAAAAAAACTGTAGCAATCCTTTAATAAATGTGAGGATATTATATGAATATCTCAGCAAAACCACAATCCCTATAGGAATATTATAGGGATATTATAAGGATACCATATAACTTATTATAAATATCATAAAGTAGGACAAGTTAACGTTAAAAGTTAAAATAGGTCACTATTGAGCACCACAGACACACTATACGTTCATAATATTATAGGAATATTATAGTAATACCATAGGAGATCAAATATACCATAAAGTGAGATAAAGTCATATAAACTCACATGTGAATACTACAGACAAACTATAAGTAGACTATAAGTCACTATAGTAGGCTAAGGAATATTATAGGTATATTATAGGATTATTATAGGAATATTACCTGAATATTAGGCTATAGTGAGTAAAGTGAGTGAGACCTAACATGGGAGGGGGAGGGGGGGGGGGGGTGTTAATATTTCAGAGATGTGCTTTTAATGGCTTTAATTCAGCCGCAGCCAGCTGTTTTTAGTCCGGTTGGTAAAGGAGGGGAGACGTGGCAAGCTTGCAAAGCTAGTAGAAATTCGTCTCGGTCACCCGGACCGGGCGGTGCTTCCTGCTAACCATCTGCTTAGCGTCACAAAGGGAGGATTTCAGGGCGCAAAGTAAAGGAATATAGGCTCATAAAAAAGCTTTGAAGGTCTCGTTACTGATTTGAGGGAGTTGCGGTGTGGAGTGTGTTGGTGTGTGTTTGTGTGTGTGCTGGTGTGTGTGTGTGTGTGTGTGTGTGTGTGTTTCTCCTGCAGGACGGGACGCACCTCTGATGAGACTCTCTGCAAAGGATCATTTCACGGAGGCGTTCCCTTTTAATTATCGGATTGTGGCCGGTTTATATTAGATTAATGTTGAACCACTCATCACTATCTGAGCTGGTTCCAAATGAAGTTAGCGGACTGGCTGCTGCTGCTGCTGCAGACAGAAGCCACTCAGTGAATGAAGCTGCTTTATCTGTCCGAACCGAGTGGCTTTGACTTCACTTTGGTTTGAATCAGGCTGTAAATTAAGAAAATAATATTTTCGTTCCAGATGCACAGACCCAACACAGTTTCCAGTGCAACATGTTGCCTTTCTCTTTTAATTTTGTAACACGCGATATGAAAACCTCATCCAGGAAAACAAACATAATCCTATAATATTTTTTTTAATTCTATACAAATATCACAACAAAACTATAGGAATATTATTATAAGAATATCATAGTGATGCCATAGGAGATAAAAAAATATTCAATATTGAATACTACAGACACACTTTAAATCCCTATAGTAGGCTAATATTATAGGAATATTATAGAGATACTATAGGAGTTCAAATAAAATACCAAGTATGAAGTTAGTATAAACTCTTTTCAGCACCACAGACACAGTAAAAGTCATTATAGTAATATTATAGACATATTACAGTGATTTTTCGTTAAAGAGGCCAATAGTCTAAAATTAAAAAAATCAACTTGTGCTTAAATAATTTTAGTTTCTAAGAGCTGACTTACACAGTCTAATTTAAACTTGTAAATCAAAATACTAACTAAAGAGTTATATGACAATAATAGGCATAAATTACTTAATTATTTTAATTATATTGAAAGGTAAGTAAATTTTAGGCCTCTAAAATAATATTGAAATTATTGTCATCGCTATCAAAACTACTTTTCCTTTTTTCTTTTTTTGGACGAATTTAAAGCTTAGTCAAGCTTATTCAAATCGAACTTTGTTTTATTTTATTCCTTATTTTAATTAGCTTTCAAACAGGCAACAATTAGGCATTTTCCCCTTTCGGGTCTGCGATGCATTTTCGCCTGATTGCTCTGCTTTAACAGGTTTTTAGGGGCAAAGCTGACAGAACACGACTATCAGGCTCCAAGTCGCTTTAATAAGAGTTTTATATGGGTCTCAGTGTCCGCTCATATGAATGCGTTTTAAATCAAATCACAGATGCACTTTTATTCAGCCGGTTAAAATAGCAGAACAAAACCGTCTTTAGAAATAAAGCTTTTTTATTCCAGTGAAGGGAGAGGGAGCAGAGAAAGGAGAGGGGCGCCGCGCCGCAGCTGAGGGTGACAGTTAGTTCATGGTTAACAGGATCACGGGCACATGGCCGGGGCCGCACACTTCTCCTGTGCGCACTGTGCAGCGGGCTGGCGCACTCAATGAAGACTTTGCACACAAAAAAAATCCCGTGATATTTAACACATCTGTTAAAGCGTTTTGATAGCAGAAATCCGTTTAAGACATTATTCCATGACGAGGGCCAGATTGAGTGTTGAGAATCCAATGAAACCCTAAAACTGATTTACATTTGAGATGCTGCGCAGCGCGCAGCCTGCAACTAATGTTAAAGTAGAATATAAAATATATAGCTTATGTTATAACCATTTATTCTGTTAGCTGTAATTAGTTTTATGTAGCTTATCCCCCAGCGCGCCCTGACATTAGGTGTGTTAAGGTTATTTGTGGCTTTCTTAAAAGTGGAGTGATTGGATTATATTGCAGTTTTTAACCGGGCAACAGCAGTAGTTTTTATTTCATGCGTAACAGCAGAAAGAGCCTGAATGGGAAAGCAGCGTTTCTTGGAGTAAAGTCCTCATTAAAACTTCCCTGTAATGTTTGAATCTGTAAAGATTGCTTTTTAATTAGCCCGCTTGTGTCTCTGCCAAACAAAACTAATTCCCCGGCTCTTAAAGGAAAGTGGTCAACATGCAAAATTGATGACTGCGCCTCTTTTGTGGACGGGACATTGTGTGTTGCTTGCTTATGAAGTCTAATGCAATCATAAATTGCGTTCTCCGGCCAATCAGCAGGCCGGGGATGCGGCATGAAAGCGACCCATGTGGAGAACTTTGTTGAGCCCCATTGTTGAGGCTGTCAGGCTGAAAGGATGGCCGGGGGGGGGGGGCGGCTGCTATAAAACGCCTTTCCCCAGAGTGAGGGGACCAGAGGAGTTAGCAGCCTTTCACAGCAGATTCTCTCCCAGCTGACACGGAGGATTTCATATCGCATCTTGTTGATCCGGGACCATGATGATCCCAAGCGTCCTCGCGCCTCCCGCCCTGTACCCGGGACTCTACCGGCCCGCCGCCGCTCTGCCGCTGCACCAGACGCTGCCGTCCGTCTTCCCGGCCCACTCCAGCTTCCTGGTGGAGGACCTGCTGCGGATAAGCCGGCCCGCGACCTTTATGAACCGGACTGTCCCGTCGGCGAGCGCCTCCCTTCCCACAACCACCACCACCGTGTCCTTCAGCGGCGTGCCCGCGGAGCGCGCAATGGCCACCACCGCGGTGACGCGCGAATCGTGCTCGCCGAAAACACTGAGCGGCAAAGATCCAACTTTTCTCAAGTTTGGAGTGAGCGCCATCCTGGCTCCTTCACCAAAGACCGGTGAGTAAAACAACCACATCAGACAGTTTGCTTTTATGTTCTTTAGATTCATGTTTCTCTCTTCAGGATTATTTTCTAACAGCTCTGGTTTCCTCCACAGCCTCCTCCCCCCCAACCCTCCACAGCCTGCACTCCAAGACCTTCCCCATCCCGTACTTTGACGGAACCTTTCACCCCATATTCAGAGCGCCTTATCTACCAGGTAGGCCCGGCTTTTACGCACACTATTTCTTGGGCTTAGATCTTTTACTTAAACAGAATCTGTCTTTAGCCTTTGGAATTCCAAGTAGAGCTTGAACTTAACATTGCATTTAAATGTAAAACACTTCCCCCCTCATATTTTAACTGAAATAGCAGCCGACTCGGGACATACAGCCAGAAAAGAAGAAATCACTGTCTTATTAATGGGGCCCGCTGACTGTGGCCCCTGCCCGGTCCCACCCACCCACCCCCTAATTAACCAATTATCCCAAATCGTCACGCTCTAAATTTGAGGCGGGGTGGCGAGTTAGTCCCCCCTTCTTCCCATTGGGGGGCGTTTTGGCATTTCCACGGCCCCGCGTTTTCCCACAGCGCCGGGGGGCCACCGGGCCGCTGCGGCGGGCAACAAAGCTTTCAGCACCATGACCAATTTGGTCAGCTCCCACCGGGCGAACCACCCACACACCCCGGAGAGTGACTTTTACCAGGCGGGCCAAAGGCGTGAACCAGTCATGCACTAATTTCCCTATTAGGCGCTATTGAGAGTTTTCAATATTCTCACAAGACCACATAGCGCGGTGTTGTTCCTGTTCTGCTGCGCGGCCGCGGGGCCGCTGCAGCGGTACAGAGGGAGTCCAGTCAGCATTATCCCGAGGAGAAAAGGTGCAAAATGAATTTAAAGCTGAACCGCGTTAGAAATGTCTTTTCCAAACCCGGGAATCCGCCCGCAGGCCCGCGCGCCGGCCCGGCCCATAGGATAAGTTACCGCTGACCTCCAGTAGTCGCTCTCTGTGCCCTAAACGTTCCTCTATTCTCCAGCCGGGCCAATCAACGAGGTGAGATAAAGAATAATCTCTTAGAAAAGTCTATAAAGTCGCTAGTCCGTGCTTTCATTCAGACAAATCAGAATGGAGCTGGAGTCTTTTCATGCGCTCAGCTGAAAGCCTCAACAAAACAACTCGAGCGTCCTGAATAGCTTTTCGTGTTCATTTAATGAAAATGATTTGAGGGCAGGAAAAAAAAAATGCGCCATGCCTCCCCTCTCTGCCCCCCACCCCCCGGTCATCAGTATTCTGGTATGCAGTGGTGTTTAGTTTGAAAGTGTAAATCTCCTTTTGTTGCGATAATATATGGCCTTCGCCGCCTGTCCAGAGTCTTTTCTGCGTTAGTTCATTACTACACAATTACCGTTCACGGTTTATTAACTCCTCTATCCGCCCTCACGGGGTTCCTTAAAGGATATGCTACCTCTTTACCATACCAATGCGGTTGGGGACCGGCCAATGTGCTAATTAGTCACCTCGTGCCATTTCACTCAAAACGGAGACGTATTGCACGGTCCCAAAGGGGGGAAAACATCCCATAATAACAGGTTGAAAAGTTTGGCCCTAAGGAGAAATCACTATGATATTCCCGTAGGGGCTTCTAGTGTGTCTGTGGTACTCAGCAGTGGATTTTATAAAGTATTCTGGCGGTTTTTCATCTCTTATAGTTTGTCTGTGGCCATTTTTGGCTGCAGGAAGGATTTAATGGAAACTTTAATGGAAGCAGTTTATTGTGAGTTGTTGACAATGAAAACAAAGCTAACTTGTTCTGCTTTCCTTCTGTGTTCTGTTGCAGCATCTTCATCCGTTGTTCCCATCCCCGGGACTTTTTCGTGGCCCCTGGCCGCCAGAGGGAAACCCCGCAGAGGGATGCTGAGGAGGGCGGTGTTCTCCGACGTCCAGCGCAAAGCGTTGGAGAAAATGTTCCAGAAACAGAAATACATCAGCAAGCCCGACAGAAAGAAACTGGCTTCCAAACTGGGCCTGAAAGACTCCCAGGTAAAACATTTACCAAGACACAAGCCCTTGAAAACGCGCCAGGTGTGCGTAAATTTGTGTGCGTAATGACGCGTTACCTGACACAGAACCTTTTTTTTTCTCTCTGTCTCCAGGTGAAAATCTGGTTCCAGAACCGGCGGATGAAGTGGAGGAACTCCAAGGAGCGGGAGCTGCTGTCGTCCGGCGGCTGCCGGGAGCAGACGCTGCCCACCAAAACCAACCCGCACCCGGACCTGAGTGACGTGGGCAAGAAGTCTTCCGCTGAGGATGAGGAGGATGAAGAGGAGGAAGAGGACGCGTTTGGCAGACAGAGGATGAGGGCGGCAGACTCCAACATGTCCTCCCCCTCTCTCTCCAGCAAGCACTCGGACTTCACAGAGTCAGATGAAGAAGAAATAACAGTATCTTAATTTATTAAAAAGCAAATATATAGAGATATAACCCATGCTTTTTTTATACGAGACTGGCTGTAAAGCAAAAATAATAACTGTATGTGACCAGGTTTGTAAGAAGCTGCTTCCCTGAAATTAGACCCAGAACTTCACTGTTCAAAAAAAAAAAAAAAAAGTTTCACTCAGTTTGTTTCCTCACAAAAACTTAACACAACACAACATTTACTGGACAGGATCCGCTTCTGAGAAACAATTTGCTGTTTTGCACAGCTCTTTTCAATTGTACAGTATTTTGTACAATTTTGTATGGAAATTTTATGCCAAGAATATTGAGTTTTACTTTTACCTTGACTTTTAATAGAGTTGTTTATTGAAAAATGTAGCTATTTCGTCAATAATTTATATGAATTTGTTTAATAAGTATGTTGTATTATGTGCTGTATATATGTTTATTTCACACTTTTTGTACAAATACCAAATAAAATTGTAAACAATTCATTGCCTGTTAAGTGTGTTTTGAATTGAGAAAGAAAAATAAGACCAAATTCAACCATAAATAATCATTAATTTTATTGAATCACAATAACTTAAGACTAGTACAGTGATATCAGATTTAATTCTGGAGCCCTGGACAGACCAGTGATGATAAACCGCATCAATCTGCTCTGATGTAAAGAGACTGTACACAAAATACTCCTTTTCAAGTAGACTGTTACAAATCAGCTAGAAAAAGTCATCAAAATGCTGCAAGGTAATCAACTATTTACAAAGTTATGTTACATATAAAAAATGTACATAGCAAAGAAGGCTAAACATTCATCGAGTTTGTGAGTATCTTAAATCGACAGACTGGCCAAACGCTTCCACATCCACACCGCTCCCAGCAGGCTCACTTCACACAAGACCAACAAACAGACAGTCTGCCTCTTTGTGCTTCCACTGACCGTACACCGAGCCTCTTTAAGATGCACAGAAAACATTATGGACAAAGAACATGGGGCACGAGTCCGAAAACAGTCTCCGCTGATCTGTTTCCATGCTGTACATCTCTTGGCAGTGCTGGAAACCGCTCCGGCCGGTGGGGGGGGGGGAAAACGCACCTTCAGGTTTGGCTTCCATTTTGAGATCAAAATGAATGTTGCATAGGATTGGTGGCAAAACACTGAAATGCAATGGAAGCCGTGCTGGACTAAAAAGCCCACCGCTCCTAGAAGGCAGGCGGGGAGAAAAAAACAAAAAAGTACAATATTCTCTGTTTTTCAAGCCACAGAAATGATGTAAAACCATTCTACATTATTGTTCACCCACAAGTACCTTTACACCGTTACCTCCAGTAAATTATATCACTATAAACAAAGCAGCATATACACTAGTTGTCACATAATTAATTCAACATGTTTGTTATGACAATTTTGTCCATCACAAATCACATAATCAAAACAGACGACAAAGCATGGCAAAAAGCACAGGGTCGCAATTAAGGTTGATGAGGTATAAAATGAACACAATTTCTTAATCTTCCCCAACCTCATCAATACACACAAGGTATTGATTTTCGAGCACCAAACAAATCTATGACTTTTTCTTTTTTTCTTGCTGGTTGTCCAAATATTTACAGCGACTTCTCAGCACTGGGTCAAACATGCATACATACAGCTTTATTAAACCCAAAGTCCCAAAGAAGGCCGACGCGCTCAGGCGGAGCGTCGACTCGCAGCCCTGTAAGGTTACAGCCATTCAGACAAATAAACAAGTAGCTAATGCACATAGTCTGTTAGAAAAGAGTAAGGCATTGTTTGTTTGAGTTCAGTCCAGCACCGAGAGAGACTTGTGCTACAGCGGCCTGTTGGGGCCGAGATGGAGGGTGAAGGGTGAACGCCAGAAACTGGGAGTTAAAATTGGAGAAACTACCGGGAAAGTTTTCTTCTCTACAGAGACAGAACCACACGACTCGTGTTTCAGGCGGTAATCTCCAACTTTTTTAAAGGTTTGAAGGATGATTCCAGTTACAGCGAGTGTTCGTTTTCCAGAGTGCTTCTCTCCCTTATAAACTTGTGTGTGTGGTGACATGTAGCTAGAGGCAAACCTATATTTTCTACATTTTGGGCGTTGTAGCGGATGGGAAACAAGCTTTTTATTGTCTTTAGGTCCGACTGATTTGTGCTTCTACATACTGAAGAGTAAAACTTGCTCCCTTAGCGGCTTTCAGGTAAAAAAAAAACTGCTGAGAGACTTGAAATGGCAGGACTTATGATAAAAACAAAAAAGGTGCAAGTAAAGATTGCAGTGAGAGTTTTGGGTGAAGCTGGCTGAGCGAGTCACATCAGCATCTGGAGAGTTTTTGTTATCTTTTTATTTTCATAATCAGCCATGCTGCTGTGCTGTTTTACCTACTTCCTGGTTCCAATGTTTACAATATTTTGCGTAACATTATAGACGCTCCTACTCTCACCCTGTTTCCTGAATGCACGCATTACTTCAAAAACATTCAAATGTATTTGGATAGGAACTACTTTTCATTCACAGAACAACAGATAGATAGATGCTCACATCTCCTCCGTGGATTATGTCCCTACACTGAGTTTGCCATCTCAGAAATTTGGTTTTGATATTGTTTGGAGTTGAGTTAAATGCGGATGGTGTCTAGAGGAAGGGAAATAAATCACATGATAACTGTTTCTCTGATGATAACGTAAAAATCCACAGGAAGTTTTAGAAGGAGAGAGAGGCATGCTGGGAAACGGGCTGAACATTCACTGGAATTATCCTTTAAAAAAGCTCACAGGCCTCAGCAGCCTTCTCTGCTCTCCTCCCAGCAGCTCAGAGGGCCTGCAGCGCCCTCTGCTGCCCGGTCCGGACCGCTGCAGCTGGGGCGGGACCGGGAGCCGGCCGGCCTGCTGGGTGGAGCTGGATGGTCTGGCTCAGTGGAGGATGCTGGATCCTGGCTGGTGTGTGGTGTAATGATGGTCGGTGATGGTGACGCCTCATCCACAGTGACAAGCTTTGTGTTTTTATTGAGTCTGTCTGCAGTAGATGATGGTGATGATGATGATGATGATGATGATGATGATGATGATGACAGGCTCCTGACGGACAGAGGAGCCGCGGGCCACAGCGGTGAAAAAATAGAGCAGTGCAGTAGAAACTTTTGTTGCCCGTTTTCTGAAATGCAGTTCTCTTTTTCTTTTCTTTTTTTTTCGTATTTGGGTTACCCGCACCCAAATTAAGGTGGCTGGATTTTGTGGCATGAAATCATACAACAGTTCTTAGAAAAAGTTCCTCCTGAAAGCAGATCCGGGCGGCGGCGTCCGGTCGCGTCACAGCGTGGACTCCAGAGACGAGTCCAGCAGGTCGTCCTGGTGGCTGTTGCTGTTGGAGTCGCTGTCGTAGCTCTGCGGGCTGGAGGAGGTCGCCGCCTCCTTCAGACGCATCAGCATGTTCATCTGGAGGCAGGAACACAGACACCATCAGTGAGACAAGCACCTTCTCACCCTGAGAGACTGAAGTAAAGTTTATTTATATACTGTAGCACCTTTCACTGAGTCACAAAGTGCTTCACAAGAGTAAAATATTTCAAATAAGACCAGAAAACAGTAAAAAACAGTAAGACATTGAAACAATAAG
The DNA here is from genome assembly GCF_048128805.1 of Centroberyx gerrardi. Taxonomy (NCBI): domain Eukaryota; kingdom Metazoa; phylum Chordata; class Actinopteri; order Beryciformes; family Berycidae; genus Centroberyx; species Centroberyx gerrardi. The sequence continues at coordinate 2,102,979 of NC_135997.1, forward strand.
ACATAAAAACACACAGAATGACAGACAGAGGCTAAACGAAGGCCAGTCTGAACAGAAGAGTCTTCAGCTGCTTTTTGAAAGACTCAACAGTCACAGATCTTAAGTCCAATGTCGACTTAAGTAAAAAGTCAAAAGTCCAATTAAATGTTGGTTTCCCTCAAAATGTCCTTCAGCTTAAAGAGGATAAATCTCAGGTTTTTATTGTTGGCCCACCAAATGCAACTAATAAAATTTTTGAAAATCTTGGCAACTTGGCAGCTAATATTAAACCAGCTGCCAGGAATTTGGGCGTCATTTAGATTCTGGTCTTAGTCTTCAAGTCCAAAGGGTTGTTCAGTCGTTTAAGGTAAGAAATATGTCCAAAATGATGTAATTTCTATCCTTTTCTGACATAGAAAAAGTTATTAGTGGCTTTATTTCATCTTGTATCAACTACTGTATCTCCACCTCAATCAGAAAACTCCCATTTTTACCAGTCTGCATTGGCTTGGATTGGATTTTATTGATTATTTTTAAAGCAACAAATGGCTTAGTCCCAGTTTATATCATGGAGCTTTTATCTCCTTGTGTATAACAACAAATCTCTTCTCACTGTTAGTCTAAAGTCAAAAGGTGATGGAGCTTTTGCAATCAGAGGCTCTAAACTCTGGAACAACATCAGTTTGAGGTTTTTTTTTACATTTTCTCTTGTCCCACATTTTTATTTTCTGTATCTGTATTTTCTGTCTTTTTTTGCTGTGTTTTTTCCATGTAAAGCACTTTGTAACTCCATTTTGAAAGGTGCTATAAATTGAGGATTATATAAAACGCATGCTTCTTCTTCTTCGTGTGTTTTTCTCACCAGTGGGTCTGCGTCGCTGTCGCTCTGCGGAGGCTCCTTCCTGACTCCCTCTCTGGGCGCGGAGTAGCCGTCGAACCCCACGTCCTCCGGGCGGAGCTGCAGCAGCGGGGGCCAATCAGCCGGAGTGGGCGTGGCCGACCAGGGGTAGCTGTCAATCACCCAGTGTGCCGGGTCCTCCCACGCTGCCCTGCGGCCGTACAGCTGCAGAGAGACACACGCTGTGAGACCACAAAACACTAGAAGGGACTCAGAGAGCGCAAACCTCCAACGATGAACAGTTCGGGAACTTGCTGTTACACTCAAAAAACATCATTCCTGTCACTTGAATTTGAAGTTAAATTGATTTCCTGACAAACATCCCTTCAAGAATCAAGACTTTGTACTGTGTTTTTGTGCTGCTGGTGATGGTTTCTGTGATAAGGTAATTTCCCTTCTGTGATTAATAAAATACTACTACTACCACTACACTCGGCTTCATAGTTCTAGCTAAAAAATGGCGATCAGCACCAAAATCCAATCAATTGTTCCTTCACTCAACGCTGATCTATCCACCAAATTTGATGGAGATCCATTCATATGTTTTTGAGAAATCCTACTGATAGACAGACAGACAGACTAACTAACTAACATGGGTGAAAACAGTGTCTTTGGTGGAGGTAACAATGTTCTGGGACTGTGTGTGTGTGTGTGTGTGTGTGTGTGTGTGTGTGTGTGTGTCCAGGTTACCTGCAGTCCCTCTCTCACTGCCTCCAGCATGTAGGGGATGATGGAGTAGTTCCAGAGGTCGGTGAACCAAACTCTGGATCCCTCCACGTCCATGGGACAGGACAAGAAGAGACGCGGTCCTGCAGGTCGGACAGCAGACAGGTAAGACACGGGTTTGGTCTACATCGGGCTTTAAAGGATAAGTTTGGTGACTTTGGACCTATATATAATTAGTCTCTTCCATCCCTGTAGTACTTGGACACACAGACAATATTGGCCAATGAGTCCAAATGGGGTTTGTCAAAATATCTCCAAAAAAGCCGTAAAACAACCCTGTAAACACGACTCGGTTCCTCCATTACACAACTTTCACTTATCAGTAAATCACAGAACTATTTTTCTGACCGGATTTCACAGACCGGATTTTTTGGAGATATTTTGACAAACAGTTTGGACTCATTGTTGCAGCAAGAGGCAGCGGAGCTGTTTCAACTGACAGCTGACTGGAGACAATATTGTCTGTGGGTCCAAGTTCTACAGGGATGGAAGAGACTAATTATTTATAGGTCCAAAATCTCCAAATGTATCCTTTACTAACTGATCTTTCTGCAGACGTGTCTCTCCTTCTTACCGATGGTGACGTCGGAGGAGCTGTGGGCCTCCAGGAAGCGGTTCAGGTGGTGCCAGACCCGAGGGATCCAGTCGATGATCTTCACCAGCTCCATGTTGCGCGTCCGGCTGCCGATCTCCGTCTCGATCAGCTTCCTCCTCAGATAGCGACCCAGGAAGCCTTTCACTGGCTCCATGTGATTGGCACACAGCACCCACCTGACCAGAAAATATACAGGTGTGTCAGTACTGCAAACATATTTTACCTTCTGCCAGAGGTGTGACCAAGTCAACTTCGCTCAAGTTCCAAGTCAGTCTCAAGTCTTCAGTCTCAAGTCAAGTCCCAAGTCTAAATGTAGATTACCAAGTTAAGTCAGAACAAATCAAGAGTCCAGTATCAATTTAATATCTTAAAGAAAACTAAATATCTAGGACTTTTCAATGCAATATGGTTTTAATAGGATGAAAACTTGGTAAGAGCATCATGAGTTTGATTTCTATAATCAGTTTCAACTTCAATAAATTCAATCATTCCATAAAATTCAGAAAACAGAATTTAAATTCAGTCGTCTGCTGGAACAAATCTCATCACTTTCAATCTAAGTCATTTACACAAACACAAGATCTCAAGTCAAGACTTTAGAAACCTTTTCAAGTCCCCACCTATTAAATTATTTTGACACGTAATAAATATAATCTTCCAGTATATTAAACGTTCTAACGGAGGAGGTTTCTAGCAGCAGTTTACCTGAAGTTGTGGTGCAGCTGCAGGTTGGGGGCGGAGGATGTGGCTTGGCTCATGGTGCCGATGATGTACGGGCTGGGAGGAGAGAAAACACACCGATCATCACCCGGTCTGATCAGATGATCTGCCATCTGCTAACATCAGCCTGTCTGTCCATATTTAAGCAGTCAGCTACTTGTCACAGTGGTTTTAGAGCAGCTGAGAGCCGGCAGAGTAAAGCACTGAGTCCAGCGGCTTATTGCTTTAACAAAATGGCAGATGAAAGAATGCAAAGGTTCAATAAATACTTTACTTTCAACTGATAATAATCAAAGTCCCAATGAGAAGAAAAACTGCTGTTTTTTTTGTTAATTTTCCGTATTATAATGATAATAATAATAATGATAAACTTTATTTGTATAGCACCTTTCATACATAAAATGCAGCTCAGTGCTGCACAATTTAGCAATAAATTAATAACAATAATAATTATAACATACATGTATTTAATAATGCCAAAAAAAATTCAAAATTTGTACTTTCTCGTACACCATCAAAATGCCATTTCCTTGTGATTTTAAATAATAATATATATATTTTTTTTATCTTCCACCAAGCAATGCAGGTCTTGAACAGTAGCTTAACAACATGGTTGCTAAGCAAGAGTGGTGATTTAGGGTTAGCGTATTAAAATTGAAATTAACTGTCACTGGTGTGAGTTTTTCAGGTATTTTACGACTTTGAACGAGTCTCAGCCAGTCAGAGACAAGTTATCCATTGCATGGTTGTATGTGTGTGTGTGTGTGTGTGTTTGTGTGTGTTTGTGTGTGTGTGTGAGAGTGTGTGTGTGTGTGTGACTGACCAGCGCTGGTACTTGCTGCTGAACAGGCCGTTGAAGATCTCTCCCAGTGAGCTGACATGGTGCAGGTTGTCCAGGATGACGACCAACGGGCCTTCTGACCCCAGATCCCCTACAACCTGCTCCGCCAGGCTGGACAGGTACTGACGCAACTCCTGAGAGAGGGAGGGAGAGAGAGAGAGGGAGAGAGAGAAAGAGAGGGAGAGGGAGAGAGAGAGAGGGAGAGAGAGAAAGAAAGGGAGAGGGAGAGAGAGAGACAGAGAATAATTTGTCATTAGCGTTTGTTATAGTTGGAGTACAGATGGGTGGGGTTTGCCACATAAGGAGTGCCAGAAAGTTTAGACTATTTGAAGCTCAATTTAGGAAACGTTCTGTTACTGACATATTCTTAACTGTCCTGATGAATAAAATCCAACCCATGTGATGTGTTGAACAGCGGCGTCCCAAATGAACTTTTTGTCTCATCTCATCTGGTAAACTAACAACAAATTACCTGCCAAGAATAATTTTTACCGGCCAAAATAATTAATGTAAATAATTAATCACCCTACCTGTTTTCAATGCTATTTAATAATGTGTATAATCAGGTGCTGTGTGTTAACTTAAAACTTGTTCACTCTCTTATAAAATTGTAATTGTAATTCATCACAAAAACAAATTACCTTGCTAGACTTGTGGTCCACATTGAAAGTGACGACGGCGTGCGGGGTCAGAGGTCGGCCCTCCTGCAGCAGCAGGTGTCGAGACAGCTGATTGGCCAGGTGGGTCTTGCCCGTCCCGCTGGGGCCGGACAGGATGACCCGCCGGTGCTCCCTCAGCAGGGAGACGTACCGCTGCAGCATGGGCTTCGGGATCAGGGTGTCGAACACCAGGGAGTCCACGCTCTCACTGCTCACACCTGGACACACACACACACACACACACACATGAGCTTATTGTATTCGAATAGTGACATCAGAGCGAGAGTTTTTCCAGTCAAGAAAAAGAGAGAGTCGCCCCGCTTCCGGGTCTCTCGCAGCGCTGAAGCGGTCTGGTCTGACGAGGCGCCGGTACCTTTGAGTCGGATGTTGATGGTGTTGCTGTCTCCCACCAGGTAGCCGCAGGGCAGCAGCTCGGGCGTGTGGGCGGAGCCGGGGCTGCTGAGGCGGTGGATGTCTCCGATGTTGTAGCCCTCCACGCTGTCCGAGGTCAGACCCAGCTGGGTCACCGGGTCCACGTGGGTGATGTACTCCTGCAGGACACAGGATGGAGGTTTAGCCATCCGAGTTTTATGAAGGAATTAAAAGTCATCAATAATCCCCCCAATTTATGCCGATGGAACGAAGAAAACAGTACACTTGCCAATAATTGTAAATAGGTGGAAGGACTTTGACAAAGCAGATTCTGCCAATATATAAAAAACGAGCCTCTCACTTTGTTTTGCCTATTTACAATTATTGGTAAACGTATTATTTTCTTCTTTCCATCAGCATAAATTTCCTCCGACTGGATTTCGGTGTTACACTTCTGTGCTCCCATTGTCAGAATCTGATAATCTGAAGGTCTTCAATGCATTTAGAAACCTTGAAATCAATACTTCCACCAACAGAGCCGTGACATCTCTTACATTGTCCTGCCATCTGATTCCTACAGCTGTTCCTGTGGGTGTTTTACCTTGAAAAGGCGTCGCACCACCCCGTCCAGGACGTCCCACTTGGTTTTACCGCTCACACCGATGCAACCGATCAGGAAGTCACGAGGCCGGCCCTCCTGCCGAGGGGAGAAAGCAGCCGGGTTCAGTGACCAGAAGTCTCGTTGTTATGGTACCAGTGTGAATCAAAGGCCTCTACAGAAACAGGGTGTCCGTCCTGAGCTGAGCGGGACTCACCTCCGCCCACTTGCTGTCCTCGTCCAGACTGACGATGATCTTGACGTGCCGTCCCTCCTTCCTCATCCCTCCCTCTCCGGTGTCGTCCAGCAGCATGTCTGACAGACAGGCAGCGGACAGTCAGACAGGCGTGTACACATATTTACCCATTACATTTCCCATGACTGTCCCACTGCCATTGACCAAAATCTAAATTCAAATGTTAAATATTTGGGTTAATAGTTGATTTGAATGACCCGAGTCTTGTTTTCATTCATTCGGGCTATTATTCCTTACAAAGGTATCTAGATTTAACAAACCTGACATTAACAGAGGTTAAAGCAAAAAAAAAATCTCATGACTGAGACTTTTTGTCAGCTCTGCTTTTATGTAAAATAGCCATGAAAAAAGTCAGTCATTTATATAGTTATGTTTAATTAAACAGGATAGGCTTGATGTTTTGGATGGGAAGAGGTTTGGAGATGCCTGTGTGTTTTCGACCGTCTCCAACACACACAATGTCACCAGTTAATTAGAGGAGAAGATCCCCTCTCCTTTTTCTGTGGATCTACACTGATCTCATACAGTCTGCTGCCTCTCTGGAATCCAAACAACAGAAGTCTGTTGTAGAGACAGAAGACTTTAACCCCTGCATTACACAACTCAGCCAATCAAAACAAAGTCATATAAAAAAAAAAAATCATAAACAATTCCCATGACATTTCCAAAACCGTTTTGCTGATCATTTTACATTTCTCAGGTGTAGGAACCTGCTTAAAGTCTCATTCATAAACTCACATAACTCTACCAGAGACCTATGGTGCATTAAAATGAAAGTGTTGAACTTTGGTACCTTGGGTTGTGTAAAAATTGTTTGAATTGTTTTTAAATGAATTTCATTCTTTATGTTTATTAAACCTTTCAGTTTGAACAAGTGTAACACCGAAATCCGGTCGGAGGAAACTTATGCCGATGGAACAAAGAAAATAGTACGATTATCAATAATTGTAAATAGGTGAGAGAAAAGTGAAGACAAATTTTTTATATATTGTCAGAATCTGCTTTGTCGGCGTTTATGTGCTAGAAGTGGGATTTTCAGACTGTTCCTCCATACAATGGCAGTGAATGAAGAGAGAAAAAAACAGAATTCTCCAGTCTCCTCTACCGGAGCAACAGATCACAGAATCACTGATTTGGGGGTTTTATCATGGAGGAAGAGACACAACCCAAGACACTACCAGAGTTCAACATCACTTTAAGTTCCCCTCTGCCTCACCCAGGCTGGTGGACTCGCTGGTGGTCAGGTTGAGGCTGTGCTGGGCCAGGCCTGGCCCGGCGCCCGCCGTGTGTGTGTGTGTGTGCTGGGGGGGGGAGGAGGAGATGGAGGCCTGGGAGCCCGTCCTGCTGCCCAGGGTCTCCAGCTTCAGACGGTCGTTCTCTGTCTTCAGCTTCTCGATTTCCACCTGCAGGGACACACACACACACACACACACACACACACACACACACACACACACACACACACACACACACACGCAAATACACACAGAGACAAAGTCAGCTAACAAGGAAGAAGTCAAAATGATCCAGAAAGTGCGGGGTAAATTAGATCTCAATGTAATACGCAAATGTTTTGGAAAATAAGCAGTTTGAGCGACGTACACTCTTAAGAAGGATGTGTCATTTTAACACATTTGTGTGTCGTCTTTGAGACAACACACACTTGTGTTACTTTTCAACACAACATATGTTAATGACAATACATTTTAAAACAATATGTGTTATTAACATATCATGAACTGAGACATATGAGAGAGAGAAAGGGTTTAATGGTTAGGTGCGTTTAAATAGGGTGGAGCAGGAAATGAATGTGTGCTTGAGGTGTGGTCTTTGTTCCCGAACCTTAGTTATAATAATAACAACTTCATTTAGTGCACTATGTTGTATATTATACATAATAATAACCATACTAACAACAACAATACTAATGAATGAACATGTTGTCTCCCACAAATGATGCAGGCGTCCCTTTGGCCAATCAGTAACAAAATGCATCATCACTCCGTTTCATCAGAATCAGACCAGTGGAATCTGAGATATCATGTTTAAATTTGAAATTTTGACCTTAATTATAGCGCCCCCATCAGGCCAATCAGTGTAATCTTTTGAACACTAATACTAATACTAATAATGATCTTTTTTCATGTAGCACTTTCTGAAGAACTGCTACAAAGTGCTTTATAAAGGATAAAAATTCCTTCACTGGAATGCAGTTCATCAATTAGTGGATTCAACTGATCAACACTGTCAACATGAGCAGACAACTGTGGACTGAACTGATTGTGAGTTTTGACACATTAGAGCGACTAATGAACTAATTAACATATTCTAGTATTCACTGCTATTTCAGTCAGTTTACAACTTCACAGCAGCAAGGAAACTTCTGTTTTTAAGTTGAACTGCCTTCATATGTTTTGCAGCATAGCAGTGGAAACCATTTGTTGCTGTGTGCTCATATGTGTGTGTGTGTGTGTGTGTGTGTGTGTCTGACCTGCATGCGGTTCATGGCCTCTCGCAGCTGGTCCAGCTGATGGGCGGAGCTTAGCGCCTCCAGCCGGATGTCTGTCAGCTTCATCTCCTTCTCCCTGAGCTCGCTGCGGAGCTGCATCACCGTCTCCGCCTCGCTGTCCAGACACTCCGACAGCCTGCACACACACACACACACACACACACACACACACACGCACACAGAGGCAGGACAACACAGGTTAGACTAATAAAACACTGAGAAATTAGCAGGGTTAGCTAGATTTTCCATCTGTATTGCGGTTTCCAAGTACAAGCTGAGTGTAAAAGACTGACCTACTACATTAAGTCCAATCCATTATTTTTGGTTTTCAAAAGGCAGTTACTGTGAATTCTAAAAGGCAACTATACTTTTTCCCACCTAAATGTGTTTGCAATTAGAATACATGTTTTCTTTGCAGAACAAAAATAAATGTTGTGAGAAAAAAACCCTCTAATTATAAAATGTTCATTTGATTTTCCCTGTCCTTAGTGTTGCAAAAATAAAATACCGCATAATAATGGTAAAATGGTGAAATTGATTTCGTTGTCTGCTGGAACAAATCTCATCACTTTCAATCTAAGTCATTTACACAAACACAAGATCTCAAGTCAAGACTTTAGAAACCTTTTCAAGTCATCAAAGTACAAGTCAGAGTCAAGTCCCAAGTCACCAGAACCCAAGTCAAGTCAAGTCTCAAGTCTTCTCTTCATGCATCAAGTCAAGACTCAAGCAATTCAACTTGTGACTGGAGTCCAAGTCATGTGACTCGAGTCCCCACCTCTGCACACTGAGTGATACTAACTAAAAAGGGCATATTTTTAAGATGGGTTGCCAGTCCCTTTAGTAATCCTGCAGTCACAGATCTTGGTATGAAGACCGTGCCGTGTACGTACAGTGTGTTGGAGTGTGTGTTCCTGAGCATGTGGCTGGCGGCCGTGGAGCCGTTGTGGGGCAGTTTGGGGGACGAGGGCAGGGACGAGTCGGTCATCTCCTCGATGTCCGAGTGGGAAGAGGCCGACTTGGGAGATTTCTTCTTGCTGAACGCCTGCTTGAAGGAGCTCCGCAGCTGTAGGTACACAACACAGAGGAGGGGAGGGGGGGGGGAGAGACGGTGAGTTTGTGAGGATACACTCCCAAAAAACACACGGCTGAGAGGGAGGAGAGTGCCGGGAAGAGTGGAGGAAAACAGCTGTGAAAAAGCGCAAAGTGAGTAAGAGACGGTGCAAGAGAGGGAAGTAAGGACAGGTCGTCTTATGACTTGAGCAGTGGCTCTAAACACAAACGTTGAGTTGTGAGTGTGTGTGTGTGTGTGTGTGTGTGTGTGTGTGTGTGTGTGTGTGTGTGTGTTAGCTTCACAGTGTGTGTTTGTCAGAGAAAGCTTGAGGACTACAGCTGTCATGCTATATGTTTTGGATAAGACATCTTTATGATTTCCTCCTATGATTTATGCAATAGTTTGTGTTTAAAGGAAAAATCCACCCTGGGAACTCTCACACTGTTAGATCTCATCAATCTGTGAACTGAATCTGAATCTGGGAATTCCAGCAGTTATTTTGTGTTAAGTGTTGTAATTTACTTTTTTGCTGAACCCACTTTCCCTCAACCTGCCTCGTCTACTTCTACTGCAGTTAGTGATTTCCTACGTTTCCCAGAATGCCTTTTGACAACCCCCCAGAGAAGATCTCTGTGCTGTATATGTGTAAGTGGAGAGAGTGATAGCACTAGCGTTTCAAGTTTTTCCAGTTGAGAAAAAAAGCAAATTGCAAATTACAAAAAAGCAGTCAAAGAGTGCGTTTTTGTATTTCACACGCTACCAACGACAGATCCACAAAGATGGAAGCTGTGGCTGCATTGCATTCTGGTCTCTCTCCTCTTCTACGATGGATTTCTCCCTGTATGATTGTTGAACGTCTCTTGGTGCAAAAATGGCGGCTCTAGAAAGAAGCCCTCGCTCTTTGATTCTGAGGGACTGACACCAAAACCTGACGTTTACCGCTGATGTTTTAGATCGCTGAAACAGTGTTAAAGTGTTTTAGGGTGAATTTTTCCTGTGAGAGCTGACTCAAAGTCCCACAAGAGACGTATCAGGGGAAAGCGGTGCTGGAGAGGAAAGGAAGGGCACTAAAGAGGCAGCAAAGGACAGGAAGAGAGGAGGAAAGGGACAGAGGTTAGTAACCTAGACAGTGCAGGGGTTAGGCTGCTTTCTTTTTTTTTCTATGATTTTGCACAGCATACCATTCTTACCTCATGGACCTGCCACATGAAGCGAAGCAGAGGAAGACAGAGAGAGACAAAACAGCACATGTTCATATGGGTTTGAGTGTGTTAATGTGTTAGGGAGGGACAAAGCATTCACTGGATTGTCCTACGCCGCTACAGCTGATGCTGCTCGACTTCCTGGCAGCTGCAGCCCGCGCTACATCGCCACCGCCATCGCCATCAGACGGCGGGTCTTTTATGATCCAGTATAAACTCTTAACGCAGCCCCTACACGCTCCACACCGCCACATATAGGGCCACCTGCATGGATACGCTCCAGCAGAGACGCCTCCTGTGGGGTCTCATCTACACACACACACACACACACACACACACACACACTGACAGCTGGAGGCCCATCTACAGACGCAGGGGGCGTTGTTTATTATCACTGCAACCTAAAGCAGGAACTCTAGATTTACCAAACCACAGGGACCCGCATCTTTTACAAAGTGCCACAAAGCATCCTACTGCGGCTCAGTCAGTCAGACCAGGGCCGGATACGGAGGACCGCAGCTACCACAAGACCATTCTAGTCCATTCTAGTCTACGGGACAACACGGTGGAGAAAGTTGCGTACGTCATCATCATCTTCGACTCGTCCTCCTCCGGTGCACATTATCATCTTTCAGCAATAAAAAAAAAGGAAACAATGCTAGAAGTTCATATCTTTAAAGTCACAGGAGAAAGCATTTATGATTTATTGTTCTACAACCACTAGAGGAAACACTACTAGCCATAAGGAATTAAAATGATGCTGAACTCTGGTAGTATCTTGGGTTGTGTATCTTCCTCCATGATAAAACCCCAAAATCCTCAATTCTCTATTATCCGTTGCTCCGGTAGAGGAGATTGGAAAATTGCAAATATGGCGATGGAACAAAGAAAATAGTGTGTTTACCAATAATTATAAACGGGGGAAAAAAAGTGAGAGACTCTTTTATTGTCAGAATCTGCTTGTCAAAGTTATGTCTCCCACCTTTTTTTGCCTATTTACAATTATTGGTAAACGTATTATTTTCTCCGACCAGATTTCAGTGTTACACTTGTTCAAACTGAAAGGTTTAATAAAAATAAAGAAAGAGATTCAGTTAAAAACAATTCAGCAGCATGACTAGTTTCTTTATATATTGTCAGAATCTGCTTTTTCAGACTGTTCCTCCATACAATGGCAGTGAATGGAGAGAGAAAAAAAACACAATTCTCCAGTCTCCTCTACCGGAGCAACAGATCACAGAATCACTGATTTGGGGGTTTTATCATGGAGGAAGAGACACAACCCAAGACACTACCAGAGTTCAACAGACCTTTAACTAACAGATTAGGACTGGATATTGGGCAACTGAACTGAATCTACCAAAAACCTATGTGAGTGTATTCACCTTTTCCCCAGTGAAAGATGCCTAAAGGGGAGAAACCCAACATGTGAGACCAACACACACACATATAAAGATGAGACAAAGACAAAAACAGCAAGCCAACAGAGAGAGCTCCTGGCTTCACAGTCACACAGTCAAACCACTTTTTTCCAATTTTATCATGACCGTTTTAATTTCCCAGCGACTTACCCAGTTCTTCTTGTTCTTCTTCTTGTTCTTGGCGTCGGCGTCCATGTTGGATCCCACGCTGGAGTGGCTGGTTGCGCTGGTGATGCTGCTCACGCTGTCAGAGGAGTGCTGCCTCCGGATCCGCAGGTCCGGCTGCTGCTGCTGCTGCGGGCTGCCGTTACTGCCAGCTGAGACACAGACAGAGACTGTGATTTGACTGTTATTAGGAGTGCGGCATGTCGTCAGGTTAGACCAGGATACAGCATACAGGATCTCAGTTTGCTGATATTGGTCAGTCGTGTCGTCCACGGCTGATATGACGGAGGTTCCTCCCTGACCACAGCTCTAGTTTCAAGTTTCAAGTTTATTCCCATTTACATAAAAATGCAAATGTCTTGATCACGAGCCTCACATCATTCAGGCAAAAAACACATAAGAGACAGGGTGAAAAGAACAGGGACACATAAGCAGGAAATAAAAAAAAAAACAAAAAAAAAAAACAAGTGCAATAGTTGCCGTAGTTAGTAAAGGGCAGTAGTGCTACTCACTCGGAAAAAACAGTCTGTAAGACCTGCAACGTTTTATTTTCATTGTCCAATTATGTTTTTTTTTTTTTTTAAGTTAATTCTTCATTTAATAGCCGTAATGTATCCCAGAGGTTCCCCAACAATTGAATATGTGTAGTGGGTCATCCTGCCTTGATGAGCTGCTAATTTCATCAGTCTGGGTTTCAGTGGAGAGTTTTAGCGTCCCATGAAGGTCTAAATGTTGTTTCAGAGGCTTTTCCACTCTGGGGATTCTGGGGCTTTTGGCATTGAAATAGTGAAATGTGAAGATATCTGCACAGCAGCTTCAGTCTAAAGGTATGTATATCAGCCCAGACTTGTCTCCCTGTACCTGTCCTGTCTCCTCTGGGTGTCAGCTCGGGGGTGTTGATCACTCCGTTGATGGCGGCCTGAGCCACGGCGTTCTGCTTCTTCAGCAGCTCGATGGTCTTCCTCAGCTCGTTCAGCTCAGAGTCCTGAACAGGGAACAACAACATGATGTGACCGACGGATCCACCGCAGTGATGCTGAATGTGCTTCATTTGACAGTACACAGTGTCCACTACAGCGGTTTGGGTTAGAAGCGTCAACGCCACCTTCTGCTCTGCCGTCATGGTGAGACTCTTCAGCCTGATGGTCATGTTGCCCAGACTCTGCTCGAACGCTGCCACCAGGTGAGCCTGCAGGAACAACACACAGCTTACAACAATATTCCACTTTCAACACGGTCTGGATGGAGCCGTCCCGTTTACAGCACATGGTGATGAGAGTAACGAGAGACAGAAAACCCAATAAGAGCTGAAAATAGCAGATGTCTGTTGAGTCTATTATTTTGTTGTCACAAAAATCGATTCAAAGTATTTATTCCAACAATTAACAGGAAGGCACTCGGTTGAGTTCAAACCTCCACCCACACAGAACAACTAACCAAGTTGCAAAGCTGCAGCCTACAAAACAGTTTGTTTGTTTATCTGGGTTTTATTTTCTTTTTAAGATTATTTTTGGGGCCTTTTGACTTTATTATGATAGTTTACAGTAGTGATAGACAGGAAAGATTAGGAGAGAGAGAGAGAGAGAGAGAGAGAGAGAGAGAGGGGGATGCCACCAGGACGCCCCCCAGGTTTGATTTTCTGACACTAGGTGAAAGGTAATAAGGTAGAAAACAACAAAGGGCTCCCAATTTTTTCCAAAAAAACGAAGCAAAATTATGAGGGGAGTGAAAACAGTTGTAATTACCAGCGTGTACAAGTGTAATTACAAATGGTTTTCCCTTCCCGCGTTATTTTGCTGTGATTTTCCAGCCAAATAGCACGTAAAAGCAACACTTACAAGTCCTGGATGCCGGACTTTCCCACCAGCACTTGAACGCAGCATAATAGTTATAGCTAAAAACAAATCGTCTAATAGCAGAAATCCCAGATCCGGATCACAAAAACAACACCTAATCAACTGATCCGTGGGCCGAGAGCGATCTGTCCACCAAATTTCAGCCAAATCCATTTGTAACTAATAGATATTTTGCTAATAAACAGACAAACACAGACAGGGGTGGAAACAAAACCTCCTTCCAACAGTCATATAAAAATATGTCCCAGCTTAATCCAACACTCTGACAACTGAATGTTTTCTGTTAAACCTCTTGTACAGCTGCATCCATACTGAGGGGAACTGAGCCTGGGTCGTGTGTCAGGAGTTTCCCCCGCTGCCTGCTGCTCCTGGATGGATAACGGTTTAAGGGGAGCCAGGTCCGCACGCTGCCCGCTGCAGGATGAGGTCTGCCGGGTGTCATAGCTGCCAAGCCAGCCTGTCGGAGGCTCATTCCTGGAGGATTCTGCTGATACTGAACTGCAGGGAGCTGGACAGGACGCTCAGCCTGCTAACAACTGACTGTCTGAACGACTGAGTATGGGAGATACTGGTTTGAGAACATGAGGGGAGGGAAGGACAGTCAGGAGGCATGAGCTGTGATAACCACAGACCTGTACAGCAGAGACCTTGAGTTGAGATACTGACTCTAAACAGTCTCGTGGATTAGAGAAAACCACTTTCCCCTCAGAAAACATGAACGCTGTCAACACAACCTTGGGGCCAAACCCAAACATGACATCATCAGGTACACATCATACCAAAACCAAAATATTAACCAAACCCAAATAATCATGCAAAATCACGGGCCTGTGATAAAAGATTCTCCCCCTGCAGCTGAGCTTCGTACCACTTCGCTCCCACGCTGAAAACCAGAAGCCAAACCATGACATCATCTTTACCGAAAAGAGCTGAACAAAGACTGACTCTTCCTTTCACTCCTAATAAGGACCGAGACAGCCGAGATGAGAGCGTGACGTCGCTGTCCAGTGAAACCCTTGACTCCGGTTTTGGTGATTTTAACTTAAATTGAAGGATTACACACTCCTCTATAGGTGGAGAAAGTTCTACGACTTTTGGTCTTATCCAGCAAATTATGACAAGCTGTCCAGTGATTTTATCTTGTTTCCAGAATCCAGACCTATCAAGCTTATTTCGTGATATTTTGAGTCAAATTATCTCACTGCGCTGGCAGATAATCCTGCTGGGTTCAATAAATTTCACTTGATACATGCCAATATGACTTTTTTCCAAGACAATTTCACTTTTACCAAGAAAATGTCCTGAAACAATTTACATTATCCGGAAAAAACAGTAATATTTGTTGAAAACGGTAAACTTATCAGCCAGTGCAGTAAGATGATTTCACAAAAAACCATAAAGCTTGATCAGTCTGGATGGAAAACCTTTCAAACCCAGCGGATAAACTGAAAAACACATGGTGGTCAAGCTAAAAGCGAGGCTGTTTTTCATACGTTTGTGAAAAGGTGACGAGGTTTTCAGCCGACAGCAGCGATGAGAACATGGGAGGGTTTAAATCTTTACAAGTATAACTGTTGTGCCGATGCCTGGGGGGGGTTTGGGTGGGGCTGGGTGGGGAGTGTGTGTGTGTGTGTGTGGGAGTTTGGCTGGGCGGTGCTGAGCAACGTGTTGACCGATGGGCGATTCAAGCTGCGGCGCTGCTCTCTTCACGTGAGACGCTTCAGATGGAAAAGGTGTTCTTAGATTCTCAGCCTTGGGGCTTGAAGGTGTATTCCCATAACTCACACAGGTACTCATCCGTCTGGGGCATGTAATCAAATATTTGAACAAAGCCCCCCCCCCTCATTCCCCCCCTCTCCATCCCTCCCATACCACCTCCACTATATTCTTTACATGTTATTCTCTCTACACACACCCCACCTCCTCTATCCAGGCGTTGTCAGCTGTAAATCTTTAGTCCACATCTTGGCCGGTCTCTGAGGAGTTTGCTGAGACTTGACTCTTGCTGTAATCTAACACTGTTGTCCCCCCCCCCCCCCCCCCCCTCCCATATCTCTAATCCATAGTTAAAACAGGGCCATGCACAGACTCAGTCAGCAGATTACACCTGGAGCGTGGCGAGACTTGTGCAATATATAAGGCGGTGTGGCGTACAAGATCAAGTCTGGAGATGCTGAAACACAACTTTTGGCAAAATGACACTTTCCTCTGGGAGTGAGCTGCTCTGTCTGGTCTGGGAAGTGTCTGATGTCTAGCGTGAAAGTCTACATTTTCACAGCATTTTTCAGTTTAGTCACGGTCTTAGTTCTTGTCTTAGCGTTTAGTCTTTATGCTGCAGAGAGCTGGAACAAACTTCCAGAAGATCTCAGGAGCGCCCAAACTTTGACCACAAGGCTCAAAACTTTTTTGTTCTGCACTGCCTATGCAACTTGATCTTTACTCTCTTTTTATGCATTTTAATTCTTTATTTATTCTCTCTTCCTATTATTTGTTCTTTTATTTATCTTACCCTGTATTTCTTATCTAATGTCTTATATACCTTAAAGCACTTTGAATTGCCTTTGTGTATGAAATGTGCTGTATAAACAAACTCACCTAGTCTTTTGACAAAAATAGCCTTGAAATTTAGTCAGATTTTTGTCATGGCATAGTGATTAAATTTAGTCAATAGTCGACTAAAACAGCCTATGGTTTTAGTCAACTAAAATAATTACATTATAGTGGACGTCGATGACAATACGTCCATTTCAACAGTTCAACCTTAGAATAAAAAAACAGCGCAATCCTTAAATGGAGATTACAGTTGCAACATTTAACCGTTTTCCTAATTTTCTGTTTTTGAACTCTACACTCAAACACTCAAAAAACGCGAGCTTTTTTCATCAATGTGATGGTAGAAAAACATCTGCTGTGCTGTTTTTTGTTTCATCATATTTTTATCAATACTAGAATGAAATAAATTTATTTCAAATATCATCATAGCCAGGGTTGGCAAAATTGCAAGAAGCCTTTGTCAACTAGTATTTTAGTTATTCATGACATTTTTGACGAAACCCTGGAGAGAGACTGCATATATTGTATGTTCTTGTGGGTTTCTTCAGGAGTGTGTGTGTGTGTGTGTGTGTGTGTGTGTGCGTTAATTCACGTACATTGGCACTCAGCTGTGTCGTCAGGGCGGAGACCTTCTCCTGGGAAGCGTCCAGCTCTCTGCGCAGCTTGCGGATCTGAGAACAACACAGCAGACGACATCAAAACGCAGCAAGACAAAAACATACATTCCTGCACTATAGAAGCATGCGGCAACACACACACACACACACACACACACACACAGGATGAAAACATACTGTGGCAATAAATGAGGGAGGCTCCCCGATTGGAGCTGATAGGAGAAGGTGAACAGAGGAAGCACCACGGACACATAAAGGAGAACATAGGTGTGCACAGGTGTTCAGCAGGGAGCGAGGGCCTGCTGGGGATCAGGCACAGTCACAATACAGCTACATGTGTAACTAGAGACAACAGTGAATACGCCCCCATGTTCCAACAAGTCCAACCACTGCACACAGAAAATGAAAGAGCCAGGAGAACAGAACAGGGCGAAGCTTTATTTTCTGGGTGCACAATTTCCTAATAATTTCCTAGAAAGGAAATGTTAATTTCTTAGGACGTTTCCTGGAAAGAACCACGAAATGATGTTCTAATTATAGGGAAAATAGAAAAAGAGTTCAATGGTAGTTGGTAGTTGCTAAGTACCTGATCATTTCTATCGGAGTTTCCAAGACAGAACCATGAAATTATGTAGTAGTTATAGTAGTAGTAGGAAGGAATTCAACAAATAACTATATTCTAAAAATGACTTGGTTTACCAAATTGACCTCTGCCTATTATTTTGCCAATAAATAGTTTATCGTTTTGCAGTTCTTTCCAGGAAACTCTTTTAGAAATGTACAGTATCTCATCGACTCCACCGGACTGCTGACATTTTCTATATAACTACTTGCATAATTTCATGGTTCTTTCCAGGAAACTTCGCAAGACATTAACAGTTCCTTTCTACCCAGAGCGGCGGTGTGGCGGAGCGGGCCGGTGCTTACCTCCGACTGAGACTTCTCTTCGTTCTGAGGAAAACAACACAAGCAGAGAAAGAAAATCATTAGACGCTGTATTGACTGAATTCAGGCATGCTGTAATGAAAAAGGAGGTCAGACTGCACATCCTGGCTTTTCTTCACCACGACCTCTGTGTGATTTATCAGCTCCACAGAGAGATGCTTATTACACTGCAAAAAAAATCAGTCCAGAGTCCTAAAATTGTACTTTTCTTAAAATATGTGAACAAATCTGCCAGTGGGGTTTGATCATTTCACTTGTTTCCAATGCAAATCAACTTGTTTCAAGAATTCCGTAGCATCAAGTGTCATTTTCTTGACAGCAGTGCAGTGATCTGCCTTATTCTGACTTGTTTCAACAGACTGACACTCATTTCTGGAAAATTCCTGAAACAAGTGAAGCTGCATTGGAAACAAGTGGAGTTATCTCTCCTCACTGGCAGAATGTTTCTCTTGGTTTAACAGAAATAACATTTGAAGGCTGAAATGACTTGTTAAGATGGATGTTTTTTTGCAGTGTGGAGACTCTGCAGTAGATTGTCTGGTGTAATATGTCTGGAAAGCAGAGATATGCTCCTGGAGGCATTTGAGTGAGTTCTGTGTGTGTGTGTGCTTGTGTGTGTGTGTGTGTGTGAGTGTGTGAGAGTCCTATTGTCTCCACAGGCAGCACTCAGAACAATGGTGCGAGAGGACAGCGAGGCAAATGTATACAGAGCCGTAGCACGCGAGCATAGCCTTGCACGCACAGTCTAGTGAAAAAATCCCTGAGCGCGCACAACACACCCTGCTGCTGCTGCTGCTCACCAAAACAGAGCCAAACATGCAGCACCCACATTTACATGTAAACAGGCAGGGAGGAGCTGCTGGGTGGAGAAACGAACCAAAACACCATCTGTAAATGTCTCTTTTCTTTCCTAACCTGCTCTTACACCTTGTTGTTCCTCAGCGAGCGGTTACTGGGCAGGTCCTGAACGCAACCCAAACACTGTGATACACACTGTTCCAAAAACGCACTTGGACATCAAGTTCAAGGACTCAAAATGGACATGTTTTGGAGTTGAGACACGGCACCGGACAGAATTAGACATCACAGAGAGGCCTCGTTTTCTACCCATGGTCCTGTCAAGTCAAGAAATCATTTTGAAACTGCTGCTGTGTCTGTAACACAGATCTCCGTCGCAGGGATTTCCTCAGGATGTGCTCAACTTCAGATGGAGAGAAGTCCAGAGATCACACACTACCAGTCAAAAGTTTGGACACACCACATTTTCCTTTATTTTCACTATTTTCCACATTTTAGAATAATAGTAAAGACATCAGAACTATGAAATAACACAAATGGAATTATCCAGCGACCATAAAAGTGTTAAACAAATCAAAACTATCTTATATTTTAGATTCTTTAAAGTAGCCGCCCTTTGCCTTGATGGAAAGGCAAAGACTTTGGAAAGAAATTCATACATAGGATCAACTTCACTGTTTATATTTGTCTAAGAAACACATTTCAAGCATTTAAGCAGAAGGCTTTAGATCAAAATGGCTTTAAGAGAATGAGAAACATCGTACATTCAATCAGGTGTGTCCAAACTTATGACTGGTAGTGTATATTTTAATAAAACAACAAAACAGAATCGCTGCAGTTAATGATTTTCCCCCTGGTTCCACCTACCAACCATGGAGCGGCAAGAACATTTTGACAGTACAGGCTGTAACCGCTAATGTGTCTGTGCATGTATATCTGTGTGTGTGTGTGTGTGTGTGTGTGTGTGTTTCCATGCATGCACCAGCACATGTGTGTTTTGTTCCACCCTTAAAGAGGCGTGAGGTTTACAAAGCACCATCTGTCCACACATGATGGTCCACACACCCAAACTGAGCTGTCAGTCAAGCAGACGTAACCGGCTGATGTCGGATAAACAAACAGCCGTCTGTCCGTCATGGAAACCCCAGACCAAACACAACGATCCGTCTCTCATTCTGACACAAGTCACAAGTGCTTCTTATCAAAGGAGCTGACCAGCAATTTCCTTGCAGAAAACAATCACTGACTATCAACATTATGGCAGTTTGATGACTAAATGTGCGTTCACGTGCTCACAGGAAAGACAGATGATAAACAAACATGGACGTCCTGCAGCTTAACAAGCTAATTTAAAGAACTTAATTTGAGAAACTGCTGGTTATGATGGTGAGTCTGGCTGACTGCAAGTGTTTAAGTGTATATAAGTGTTTTCTTACCGCTGATGAACACAAAACTAGATTTTTTCCGCCATGTTGAGAAGGTTAAAGGTTAAACTAAGAACTTGGATAGCAACATTTTCTCAGACTTTCTTTCTTCATCACCTCCAACTTCGAAAGCCGTTAATATTCACAGTCTTATGCAAGATGTGTGGTTCTGTTTCTGATCTAAAACCTTTTTATTGTACATATTTTACTATTTTTGTATTTTCTACTGTATTGTATGTTTTGTTGTGTAACCACTGCTGCCATTTCTTGGCCAGGTCTCCCTTGGAAAAGAGATTTTGAATCTCAATGGGACTTCCTGGTAAAACAAAGGCTAAATAAATCAAATAAAATGTGAAATTTCCAAGTAGGAAAGGTGTTTTTACGATATTGTCTGACAGCACGTGACTGCAGAGTGAGAAGTCAACCTCAGTGAGATGAACAGACTTATCACCAGTTTCTCATTTTCTTCTCACAATAAAATAAAAAAAACGTGCTTACCTTTCAAGATGGTCTCTTTAGAAATTATACATTCAGAATAATTATACGCTTGACTTAGAGCTGTATTTATCTCCAGCACTGCACCAACAGTAGATTTAAGTACTTCTACACCCGTCTGTCCTCCTGCTCATCCCTACCGTGTGCTGCCAGGAAGTGACGGTGCCCGCCAAGGATAAAGTCGCCATCATTTTGACGCTCCGCTCTCTTCCCTCCTCCGATTTCAAACTTGTTACTCCCTGGCTAGAACGGCACAGCCTGTGCTGTGTGTGGATCCAGAGTCTGAGAGCTCACCCTGCCTTCTCTGCTACACCTGCCCAGGTGAATAAACCTGTCCACAGAGGGAGGGAGGGAGGGAGGGAGGGCAGGAGGGGGGAGGAGCTGTGCTGTGGAACACTACGCTCTGATTGGCTGCAGTGTGGATGTGGGCCGTCCCAAGTGAGCCAGAGGGGCTGTTCGTGTCAGAAGTCTCGATGGATTAGGGGGTTAAATGTGTAACAGCCTGACTCCATATTTCATAGGCAAAAGGAGCGACTGGTTGCTCTGGTTTCTACACAACAGCCTGACTGATGGAGCTTTCTGAACTGAACAATAACCTACTTGTTTCTATGCAAAGGATTTCTACAGTGAGGTGTTGCAGTGTAGTTAGTGTTCATTACTAGAGGACTGGCTGACTACACACACTGCAAAACATCTCATCTTAACAAGTCATTTAGTCTATTATCGAGTCCTAAAATTGTAATTTTCTTGTGGGGTTTGATAATTTCACTTGTTTCCAATGCAAATCAACTTGTTTCAAGAATTTTGCAGAATCAAGTGTCATTTTCTTCTTTATTCTGACTGGTTTCAACAGACTGACACTAATTTCTAGAAAATTCCTTAAACAAGTGAAATTGCATTGGAAACAAGGTGAGTTATCTCTCCTCACTAGCAGAATGTTTCTCTTGGTTTAAGAAAAATAAGATTTGAAGGCTGAATATGAGACTAATTGACTCGTTAAGATGGATGTTTTTTGCAGTGCAGCAAATCTTCCAAGTGTTGTTTTTTCAGTGAGAATGACTCGGAGCTGACTCGGAGTTGACTTAAATTCACTCTGACGGACGTGGAGTTAAATTACCACAGGCAATCTTTCTGTGTACTCACCGTCGAGTAAATGGAAGAAGTGCTGGAGACCAGAGAGAGGGACGATCCGTGAACTGAGGAGACAAAACCACAGGTAAAAATAGGGATTAGAAAGTACAACTATATGTACACAGCATTACTGAGAACATAAACAGACCCCCCACCATCCCGTCTGAAGCCCCTCCCACACAAACCACCCACCACGCTCCCAGCGCCGCTCACCCTGCCATTACCCGCCCGGTCCCGCCTGTCCCGACTCGACTACCCACCGCCTCCTTCGCACAGTGAAAATAATGACGCTGGCTCTGCGGTCGGGGAGATAATACTCCTACGCATTACAGTTGGGAGTGTGGCGCAACTAATAACAGCCTGCGCATTACTCTACTAATGACTCAGCCGCTAATCACACATCAAAAGGCCCGGGCCACAACGCCCGCTCTGTTTCCTGACCGGGAGCAGATCAGGAAGGATTAGGAGCGTGATGTCATCGTCCACATCACCGGGAAGTGGGTCTTATCCCGGTGGATTCATTCATTCGTGGTACAGGGCAGGGGGGTACAGAAATCTTTATTGGGAACTGACTTTCATCTTTAATTTTGTCTAGACAGCATATGTGTTAGCAAGGTGTGTGTGTGTGTGTGTGTGTGTGTGTGTGGGGGGGGGGGGGGGGCAACATTGAAGGAGAAGACTGGTGTCATTTGGAGTTAATGGTCATTTACTTCTGTATATGTCTAGTTTATATTCCCCCAATCAGTTTTCAATGCATGCTGTATGTAATTTGATTTTTTTGAACTTTTACTCATCAAACACAAACTTTACGATGTCAAAGCTAGCTTGAATTGAACTGCTGTCCCGGCTAACAAAGACACCCCAAATAAAAAGCCATGGATGCAAAAGGGTAAAAGTCCAACAGTCCAGTAAGTCACTATGGGAGAAGTATGTCGTTTCTATAGAGACGTAAGAGGAGGGTAAGCTTACATGAAAGTGGGTGTGGGGTGTAGGGGGGGGTGCAGGGAAAAAACTGCTCCTTTTCTGGGTCAAGTGACGGTGTGTAACGCTGCTGCTCTCTAACGCCGGACAGCTCCAACAAAGTGTTGGGTGTATGTAACTTTTGTCCTGTCAATCTAACAACAATTGAGTAACTTTACACCTTGGAAACATATGTACACACAAATCCATGTCCTCCCAGCATGCACACCATAATCCAACCACGCTGTTGTGCACACACACACACACACACACACAGCTCCTGGAGGTTTCCTGCATATCATCATGTTTCCTTATTCTGAAGCCTCTCACTAACGATCCCTGTAATTATCTCCTGTTTTGAAGCCTAAAGGGAAGAGAGACTGGGGAGCTGGGAAGAGGAGTGAGACAGATAAAATGGTGCTACTGGGGGGCCTGTAATAATAGAGTGTGTTTGCGTTTGTGTGTGTGTGTGTGTGTGTGTGTGTGTGTGTGCACATTCGGTGTGCGCTGTGTGTGCGCTTGTATATCGACTAGGACCTTAATGAACTCGCACACAATTGATCCCTGGAGGGCGTTTACAAATCTGGTTTCAGTGTCATTGGGTTCACTCCACAACTCTCTCTCTTGTTGCCCTCTCTTTATTTATCTCTCTCTCCGCCTCTCTCCCACTAACAAGGCTGCAGATTGGAGAACTTAGAGAAGAAAATTCACCCTTTTACTCCTGTTATATATTATAAATCTGTGAAGTTCAATGCATTGCAGGAGTTATTTTGTGATGAAGTGTTGTAATACCTTTTTGGTGAACCCTCTTTCCCTCAACCTGCCTTGTCTACTTACTACTACTGCAGTTAGTGATTTCCTACATTTCCCAGAAAGCCTTTCGACAACCCCCAGAAAAAGGGGCGTGAACTTGTTGCATGGGTTATATAGCTGTTATATGTGTAGGTGGAGGGAGCAATAGTGACGGCAGAATGGCAGATGCAACCTGTCTCTCTGCTGCATTGCATTCTGGTCTCTCTCCTGCTCCTGTGGGTGGAGAAATTGGTCTCTCTCCTCTTCTACGATGGATTTCTCCCTGTATGATTGTTGAACGTCTCTCGGTGCAAAATGGCGGCTCTAGAAAGAAGCCCTCGCTCTTTGATTCTGAGGGACTGACACCAAAACCTGACGTTTACCGCTGATGTTTTAGATCGCTGAAACATTTTCTGCTATCAAAGAAGAAGGCAAGAAGAAAAACACACCTCCAAACAACAAAATGGACCCAGAAATGCAAGGTACATCACCAATAGCTGGTTTTAAGTGTTAAAGTGTTTTAGGGAGGATTTTTCCATTAAGAGAGCCATCTTCTCTCTCTCACTGAACACTGCAGAATAGAGCCAGCCTCCCTCCCTCCTTCCCTCGCTCCCGGACTTTTGTTCCTCTAAATAAAAGCGCTGTGTTTCCATGGCCTTGAGGACTGAGCAGACTCCAGCGGAGTGACCCAGCTCCAGCAGGGAGTCTGCCTGCTGGTGGGAAAAGCATGCCTGGGTACTTTTCCTAATAAACAAGCTTATGAAAAAACAAAGCCCTACCAAAGCAGATTATGGACTTCCAAAGGGATAGAGGGCTTTTCTTAGAGTAGCAGTTGTAATCCCTACTAATGTACTCTAAACAAATGGAATAATGCTTCTTCTGGCACGGGGATGGAGAAGGAGGGAGGAGAGGCATAAAGGCACAGAGAGATGGAGGCATTCAAGTCTTGGAAAAGGATTACGGCTAATTATGGATTTCAGCAAATGTCTGTGGAATACATGGCTCCGAACGGCTCAATAGGGCTTATCAATCACCCAGGCTGAGAGAATTTTATTTCTCTCTCTCTCATCCATCCATCCATCCATCCATCCATCCTGCCTAACCCTGCTCTCGTCTCCTCTTACCCTCCTCGAAGCCGTCTCTGAAGGATCCTGAGCGGCTCATAGTGCGAGTCTTCTCGTCCAATGACATGCAGGAGTTTCTCAGACGGGTGTCAGCGCACGGGTCGAAGGAGACATCCTGATTGGTCAGGCTGTTGTTGCGCAGGCCGGCGAGGTTGATCTGAGCCGCTGAAGTGGGGCTGGAGGCTGTGAACGCACACAAACGCAGCACGTTACAATCTGAAGACGACGCTGACGAGTGACGGGAGCTAAGAGATGTCGCTTCCATTTGTAGCTAATATTTGTAGCTGACATGTATGGAGAACTAGAATAACAGTAACTCTGTCACCTCGCATCTCTAAAATGTCAACTTTTAAGGAAGAAATGCAGAAAAAGGAGGAAAGAAGGAAGAAAAACAGTGTTGATTTCAGCTTGACCACCGTGGGTTTCTGAGTTTATCCAATGGAGTGTGAAATGGTTTCAGAAGCCCGAGGGTCATAGGGTTTGTCTCAACCCGTAAAGAACCAAGAAATCCTTCAATTGAAGTAAAATCATGAAAATTACCAAAAGTGGAGTTACCAAGTTTTCACACGACAGTAGTGCTATACAGTCAGGTGGTGTGTAGGGCATACCAAGCTGTCCGAAGTTGAAGCGAGTGCCGGAGGGCGAGGTGAGGCTGGAGCCTGGGGAGAACGGGGAGTTACTGGCCGAGTCCTGCAGCCCGCTGGTGGAGTGGGTCCGCAGCCAATCACGTGCCTCCTCATGGCTTCGCAGCTGGGGGGAGGGGCCATACCTACAGAGACAAAGGTCAGGTGTTTAAAGAGGCAGGGAGGTGTACAACAGAACAGGTGTGGTGTGGATTCTGTGGTGCGGAGGACAATGATTGATTTGAATTCTGGTCTTTCTGATTGTTTGGACAATCAGTAATGCATCTTTTTCTTAATCAGCCTGATTAGCAGCCTGAATCGAACATTTGATGAAATCAGAGGCTGAAACAAACAATTACACAGCGTGAACACAGACTGATTTTCAGCTGAGAGTGACAAACAAACTGAGCAAAAAAAGCAGAAAGGAAGCCCAAAAAACATTAAACCCCCAAATCAAGCCAGTGAAGTGCATGACACCGTGACAGCTGCGCACAACGACAAAGTGACATGCCTTTCCACCGAAGCACAACACAACACAATGTGCCAAGTGCCAAAACAAAAAAACATCAAAAAACATCAAAAGCGTCATCAAAAGCGTGAGCGCAAGCCTTGAGAGGAGTGAATGAAGTTGAGACAGAAACAGAGAAGAGGATTTGGTGAAGGAGTGAGCGATAGCAGCGCTGCTACAGTGCGGGACGGTGGCAGGACAGCGGTACCTGAGTCCTTTCTTAGGCAGAGTGTTTCTACCACAGTGTGGCCCGCTGTGGAGCAGCAGAGAGAAACACTTCAGAGGAGGAACGGAAACAAGGAGGGGAGGAAACATGGGGTTGCATCTCTCTAGGCTTGCAGAATAAATCCTTTATCTATGTTTTTTTTTTTTAGCATTACTAGTTCATCATAACTTAAAGAAGCAATGATGAGCGTCCTATGCTGATGCTGTAAGCTGTAAACATAAAATCAACCACAAGGTGGCAGTAAATAAACAGTGATGGCAGACTGAAGCGGACCACTGCTACGCCTGGTAGAACAAAAACACTTCCAACGTCAACACAAACAAACACACACACTCACACAATAACATTCACACTCATACACACACCGTAGCTGGGGTTCTGCTAATTGCCAGAACTACCACACACAGCCACAAAGTACCACAAAAAAACACAAAGTACAACAAAGTACCATAAAGCATACCAAAAAGTACCACAAACTGCAACAAAATACCACAAAGAGGGGCTTTGTGGTTGTTTGTGATACACTTTGTGGCATTTTGTGGTAGATTTGTGGTAGTTTGTGGTGCAAAATACCATAAAGACCCACAAAGTACCATAAAGACCCACAAAGTACCATAAAGACCCATTCTTTACGGTGCGGTGAGTCTTCATGGTACTTTGTGGCTCTGTGTGGCAGTTTGTGGCGATCAGTAGGACCCCCATAGCTGTAGTGCGGTTTCAGCAACGCTAACCAGAAGCCGACCATCGCCAACACGCACACAGGCACATTTACCTGTCCTGTTTCCGAGGTAGCGTGTTTCGGCTGAATTTAGGGCTAGCGGAGGGGGAAGAGAGGGGACTGATGAGGAAAGGAGGGAAAACACACAACAGAAACAGAGAAAGAGAGATTTAGAGAAAAGAGAGGAGGAAAATCCTTCATAAATAAAGATCCACAGGTCAAGATACTCAACCAATTCACCAATGATGTAGCTGGGAGAACCCAGCAGAGGGGATGATGTCATATGGATAGCCTCAAATAAAGCTGAGACTTCAGATGCTATAAAATTACATCTGAGACATTCCTGTCACGTTACACATCCAAGCTGTCAGGAAGGAATCCTCCATAATGACCACAATTATACTGCATAATCGAGTGGGGACGCCATGGGATTTTGTTTCTCTGCTCAAGTGCAGACAGAGCGGCAGGCGAGAGGCGGCACCTCTCCCAGTCAGATGACAGAGTGTGGCGCTCACCATACCTTCACCTCAACGAGGCCAAATTTGATCTTGCAGGGTTTTTTATCATTAAAACGGAGAGCAAATATTAAGAAAAAATCACCAGAAATCTAAGGAGGCCATACTTTTAAAGTCACAAGGACACAGCAATTTGATGGTCTCTTGCCTAAGTAATTCAATGTATTTCGGTTGGGGTCAGATAACAAAAGGAGGGACTGTTCAAACGTGTTCAAAAGTATTCAAAAGTTCAAAATGCTTTTTTGCGCATAGTCTGGGGCTGTCACAAATTCCAGATTCTGCAAATTCCAGCCAGGGTTTCCTTGGGTGAACGCCCCAAAATGCAACATACCATGTTGCCACTCGCGTCACTTTGAAAGTTGTGAAGTTGCAGGTTTTATATGATGAGGGGCGGAGGGGGGGTGTTAAAAAATCTGTGATGGTATTTTTACGCACGCCTACTGGTGTGATATGAAGTAACCACTAAAAATAAGGCAATTTCCCAGATTATAAATATAAGAGAAATTCTGTAATTTTTTTGGCATTTGGTATTGGCATTAGTGTCCGTTATGATATGAAGAAGGCGAAACAGTCAGATCTCATTTCATTGTGGCTTTTTGGGACGAGTGTTCCCTCTGAGCTGAAAGATCGGTACCCCACGTCTTAGAATTCATCACATTGGCCAAAAAAAACCTTCCCCCCGCTTGCCCCCCCCCCCCTCAGTCTCTAGCCTGGTAGTTTCGTCCCGTCTCCCCCTCCTCACCTCTCGGACATGCCGGTCTTGATGCTGCCGGTGCGTCCCAGGGCGGAGAGCGTGTCCTCCCTGTGCGTCCCGTGGCCTCCCCCGCCGGCGCTGCCCAGGCTCATGTCGATGGACTCGCTGCTGGTGTGCATGCTGCTGACGGAGGGGTATCCCAGGCTGCCCGTGGTGCCGTGGCCCCCCAGGGTGCCCTCCCGGCTCTGGGCGGAGGAGCTGCTGAAGGTGGTGCCCCACGTCAGGCTGTTGGAGGGACCGGTGGAGGAGTAGACCGAGCCGGGACTGGAGGCCTGCGGTGGGGCGGAGAGGGGGGGGGTTAGGAATGCTGAAACGTGATTTTGTGGTCTTGGAAAACAAAAATCAATGGTACAGCCAGTCTTTCTTTGAACTGTATTTTCCATTTTTGTGTGATGGCCTGGAATCTAGAAAAATGACTTCAGAAAAAAAACGTCTGCCATCCCATCATCCAAACTGGTAAAAGAACTCATTAGCCAAATATTGGCTTTTCGGTGAACTCACTTTGGCTTGAATGACTGCCACTTTTTAAAACAAAGCTCTATGTGTCACTTCATGTGGATGACTCATAAGCTTTTCCAGTAAAGCATTATCAATCATGTCAGAACCTGACAGTGAGTGCCTGAGTAAGCATGCTCACACTGCTCTTTTCTACTAGGCATGGGTAACTAGTCCTGGAGAAGTCAGAACGTAGCTGAACATAGCCCCCATTCACACTATTAATAAGTAGTTAAAGGAATACACCGGAGTTTTTGATAAATTGTCCCGTTGGTCAGCTAAATGATGAAAACATAGACATCAAAATCATCCATTTGTCCCCGGTAGATCGTTGGTCCGGTGCTCCATGCTAACTCTTCAGCACATTTACACTATGTTGGGTGATAGCAGGTGACTAGCATTAAAATATACATTAAAATGTGTTGTTTTGAACTAGCAGGGACTACTTTCCCTGTTTCCATAGGAAGTGAAGGTGGTGGGCGATGGGAGACTGTGTGCAGCTAAAATCACTGGGCAGTGGATGAATACGTGGTTGCTCACCTGAAATAGTTCCAAAAATAAACCTGGCTACATCAGCTATAATGAGTTAATGATATTTAATTTTAAAATGTATTACATTTTAAAAGTCAGGTCAGTTTGGTAGCCAGGTTTATTTTACAGGACATATAATAAAAACCACTCATAACGTTTAATTACTGATAGGTCAGTCTTCTAACTTTGGATAATGCTAAAGTGTTAGCATGGAGCACCGGAGCCAAAGATCTACTGGGGACACATGGATGATTTTGGTGTCTATGTCCTCATGACTTAACTTCTCTCCCAGACACTTGGTGTATTCCTTTAAGACCTTTTGTTTTCCTATACGTTCCCGCTCCTGCTCACCTGCTCACTCCCCAGCGTCCCGGTTCCTGAGCCCAGAGCTCGGCCTCCAAACAGGGGGCTGCTGGTCTCGCTGTCCCCGCCTCCCACCCCTCCCCCGGGGGACTCCAGCACCCCGGACACCTGGTTCATGGTGGCGTGGGGGTTGGAGATGACCGTGGAGTTCTTCATGTTTTCGGCCGTGGTGACCGGAGCCTGTTTACCGGGCTTCCCACCAAACAACCTGCAGGACACCCGGAAGGGAGAGAAGAGAAAAAGTGAGAGAGAGGGAGTTTAAGCATGGATAAGGTACACAAAAAAGCAGGAGAAAAGGATGGAAGTAAATCTCCCATTAGAAATGAATGGGAGTTGTGTGTCAAAAAATCCTGACAAATCATATAATCACTTAATTAAGGGAGAAGGATGGACGGAGAAGGCAACAGAATGTTAAGATGAAGTGTGTTTGGATTTCTAAAAAGAGAAAGATGCACATGCTGTCTTTGTCAAGTGACTTTAAAGGAGAATACCATGTGTCATGTAGAGTTACAGCCCATTTACTGCTGTCTAGTTTACATTTCATACTGTACAATGGCAGCAAATGGCTTCTTCTGAAGGAGGAAAACGAGTCCTGATATCTGCAACTATGCTGACTGTGTGCAGACACCAGCAGGGAGAATAGAAAAGAGAGGAGCAACCCAGACTGTTGGCACAAACTTAAAAAAAAAAAACACCGGTGTTATCCTTTAATGTCCATGAAACAAGGCAGACTGCAGCAGGCTTACAGTCTGGAAAGGTAGAGTCAGCACACAGATCTGAGTCCGAGCCAACACACACACACACACACACACACACACACACACAGAACTCTCTCCCAGCTCTCAGTAAATCCTGGGTTAGACTTTAAATGGCAGGCTGTGATGAGTGGAGCGGCGGTAGGGCGATAATGGCAGCACACAGGCTCTTTGAAGAGTTATCACTCCCTCAGATTAATGAGGGCAGAGTGGTGAGGTAAGACTCAGCTCCCATTACCCCACACCACAGCCCGCTCCGAGGGGGGGGGGGGCTTGGCAGCACAGCAGCCTGGCTCAAGGCCTGGCTTTCACAATGGCCTGATTTAACCCCTGTGTGTGTGTGTGTGTGTGTGTGTGTGTATGTGCATGAAAACAAGCCCACACGTGTGGACCTTACTCACTGCTGCTTATCATTTACTGTCTGCGTGATTACTGGCTTCATAAAAAAAGTCTTCTATGTTTTTGTGTGTGTGTGTGTGTGTGTGTGTGAATGCAGGCCCATACAAGTGGACCTCACTCAATATTGCTCATCAGTTAGCAGTCAGTATGTCTGCATGATTCCTGACTATATAAAAGATGTGTTATCTGTGTGTGTGTGTGTGTGTGTGTGTGTGTGTGTGTGCGCTCACCTGCGTAGCGTCGGTGAGGAGACCTGCTGTCGTCCCGTCAGAGGGACGGTAGCCGCCCCGCCGCTCTGCATCACAGCTCCGCTCCGGAGGTTGTCGACCTCGGACACGCCCTTCTCCCGGTCCGTCTGATTGGCCAGCAGGACTCCGCCCCCTGAGCCGTTGGCCTTGGCGACGCTGATGTGGTTTTTCCCGTGCGAGGTGACGGAGAGCACGGCGGCCTCGATGCTGCTGGTGGAGGAGCGGTTCCCGTTGCGGGCGGCGGCTCCGGAGCGGCTGGGCCTCGGCAGGCTGCGGTACTGCAGCGTGGAGCGGGCGCTGACCGGGAGGAAGCCGTCGTCGTGGTGACCCAGCACCGCCCCCCCGTCCTGCCCGCCCGCCTTCAGCCCGCCCGCCAGCGAGCGCGCCCCGGATTTCGGCATCTTCCCCAGAGTGGCCGAGCCGCTGGTGATGGTGGCTCCGCTGGCGGTAACCATTGTTACCATGCCAGAGCCCTGCTTCTTGAAGCCGAAGGTGCTGGTCGGGGTGCGCGAGGTGTGCGTGTGGGAGTGGGGGTCGGAGACGGTGTGTGTGAGGGTGTGTGCGGTGGCGGCGCGGCCGGCGGGGAGCGTCTGTTTCTTGGCCTCGTCGCCGCTGCTGCGTCCTGCGTCTGACGGCGAGCGGTGAAGACCGTTGGAACGAGGAGAGAGACGCCCCTTCTCTGACACCTTGACATCGTCTGTTTTACCTGCAGGACACACGGCAGGATGAGACCGCTTCACCTGCATGACTCAGACACACTTAGAGATTTAATTATACTTGTTTCCAATGCAAGAAGTGTCAATATCTTGAAACAAGGCAGAATGATGCAGCATCTGCTAATTTAAAGAAAATTACACTTTAATCAAGAAAAATCCTGAAACAAGCTGCTTTGCACTGGAAACAAGTGAATGATTTCTTGTGATTTTCTTGTGTTTTGAGACTTAATAGTAGATAAATGACTTAATGAGCTGTCTCTCCACTCATTGTGCATGTTTAGTGAATAACTAAATAATCTAAACGGGTCATTTCAGAGGTTTATACAATGATGCAGACTGTTACCTGTGCTGTGGGTCTTGAGGCCGGTGGAGCCTGTGCTGGCGTTACTTTTGGTCCGGGGGGACGTCACCCCCACCTGAGTGCTCATGCCCCTCCTCCAGGAGCCAGTGTGAGACACGGAGGGGGTCTTCCTGCCCGAGCCGCCCTTGTCGGACTCGTCGGAGATGTCGGAGGGGTTCCGGCGGCTCCACTTGGAGCCCGGCTCCATCCTGACCCCGCTGTCCGACCCCCCGTCCGACCTCTTCACCTCGTCTCCTGACCAGGCCTGCTGCACCGCTGTGGAGGCCGAGTGCTTCTC
>NC_135997.1:2140157-2165157 GCF_048128805.1 Centroberyx gerrardi
TGCTGTAACCCCCCGAAAAAACCCCATCAGACTCTGGCACACGTACACAGGCTCCGTCCCACAGAAATATCCACAGACACACACACACCCACAACAAGCTCTGAAGCAGAAAAAAACGGGGATTTCCTGTGTTTGAGGGGGGCTACTGTTCCTCTGACTGCTGCTGGATCATGTAACCCAAATTCTGTCTGTCCAGACAGAGGGAGGCAGGGCAGAGAGCTGTCCTGTCCCGTCACACACTGTGTCTCTGCTTTACAGCCCTCAGGGGGAGGGGAGAGGGGGGGGAGGCACACATGACATCATGGACAGGCAGACAGGTGAGGCCACATTATACAGACAGGCTTGGTAGGTAAGGTCGGCCTGTTCTGTCTTTCCAATATGCTATTTTGTATCTGTATTGTCTTTGCCTGGTGTCCCGCTCCCATGAATCTCAGTCTTTAGCACTTTTTGAATTTGCATGGTGATTCATGGCGGTCTGGTCAAGCCTATCCACGACTGCTTCGCTGACGTAATTTCTCGCCCTGAGCGATTGGTCGGTGTTAGTTATCAGTTACCAAAATCTTTGACCAATCACAGCAGCAAAGTAGATTGATGTAATCTGGAAACGCCTCAAAGCAACAATCATCATGGCGATGTTCACTTCCGAGCTTTTAAACAGCTGATTGTTCCTTTTTGAATTCATCGATGACATAACATTTTTTAAGGACTGACTGACAAGTAGGTTTGTCCCGCCTACATCCACCATCCAATCAGGTTTGTCGGACAGTATCTGTCCAAAATAACTGGCGGTGGATTGACCAGACTGCTATGAATCACCATGCAAATTCAAAAGGTGCTAAAGACTGAGATTCATAGGTTCTGGACACCAGGCAAGTTTTGCATCATTTTGTTTTGTGATTGATTGATCAGTTAGATCTAGGTAGACTCGTTCCCACAAGACAGAGCTAGAGAAATAAACTTGACTTCACACCAACTCAAAGGATGCAGCCAGCTGGCCCATCATGACTTCAGCCCCTGCATGTCAGCTCCATCAGTGTTATGCAAAACTCAATTCAATTAAAACATTTTGAGTTTGAAGGTTTATTGATAAAGGTGAAGTTCCGGACTATTTAGATCTGCAGTATTGTATGCTCACATGATGGTTTTTATTACCTGTACCTGGCTGATTCTATTGAATGTTTCTGACATTGTTCTCACAAAAAATGACCGTTTCATTTCGTAAGGTTGAGTGTAGAGTTCAAAAACAGAACAGGCACGTAATTTGTGATAAGCTGCGACCAGCTTGGCGCTCGGAGAAGGCGTGGCAGTCATGTCACATTTTTTCGTTTCAGTCTGCGGCTTCAATCAGGAAACTGAAGTCCTGGCACAATAAAAAGGTTTCTTTAGGCTAGATATTCATTCACAAGACAGATAACAAACCAGGCTGCAGACCCAGAGAAAAACAGGTAGGCTAAAACACAGTACAGCCTAAAAACACTGAGCGAACATTCACTATAATATTCCTATAGTGTTACAACAGGGACTTAGCATGTCTATGGTAGGCCTACTCTATAGTGAGTTTATAGTAAGTGGGTATCATCATTCATTCATTGGTTTAAATCGGGAAACTGAAATTTTGGTGCAATAAATAAGGAGATCATATAATATTTCTAAGAGCCATTCTAAAAGAAAAGATGTTTTGAGATATATTCCTGATTTATAAATTTGTGATAATGACAATAGTGTTAATTGAAGTACTAGTGATATTGCGTAGTTAATTTGTACTATAGTCATATTTGTTGATTATTATAAAACATTAGATTTTCCTAGTTTCTTATGCATAATACATTCCATTTAGTTGAAATGCACCTTTATGTTTACCCTTGATGTCACTGTCATTAGACTCAATCTGAGAGAGAAAGTCCATAGAACAACATGATGAATCTTGTTAGTCTGTAAGTTTGTTTTTCACTAAATGTTCTAAATGGAGTTTCTGCTCTCTTGAGATTTGTTCGTTCCAGACTCGTTGCTTTCTGCATGGACTTCAACTCAGTAGTTGCACATTTTGAAACACTGAAGGAGTGCTGCTATAAATATATTGATTTCTCATGTCTCTATTGTGTATAGAGACACCCACAAGTCAAAATTAGTGTATTTCCACACTTCACAGACAAAAGCGGTTCTGGCAAAAATGGACCAAAAGCATAAAGAGACCGGACAGGCAGAAAACGCCACACACACACACACGTCTACACGCCGGATCAGTTTTTTTTGGTGAACGTTGGCCTTTAACCCAGATCTCTGTCCTGGCAAACCTACGCTTTGAGCTAAACTCAAAGTGATGCCGCAATTGTGTCCCGCATTGGCACATGCTCAGTAAAGTTCTGTAAAAATTTTGGGACTGACCGACCGACCAGCCAGAGTGACTGATGCTTTACATACGTTATAAATTTAGATGTTGCAAATAATCCACACTAAAAGAGTGGTGCTGCTTCTTCTATTCTATGGTCGAACTATTGAAGATGGCGGATTTTCCTCAACTATTAGTCCATAAATAATTGACAAAATTTAATCAATATGCAATGACTACAATCTGACTAAATGTAAAGGCTACTTTCTTCAAAAAGGCTAAGACTACATATAAAAATGCTGTGAAAAGGAACACTGGACAGGATTGGGGGGGAGCTAGGGGGGCTGGGGGGGGGGTGGGGGGGGGGCTGGGGGGCAGGAGCCGGTGAAGGGGCAGTTGGGACGCGACCCGGCACATTCCGGGCCGGAGCCCAGGAGCCGTGTGGTACGAAAATGACACAGCTGTCCCTCTGCTGACGAGAAATGATAGGACTGGACTGGGCAACAGGCTCAGGAATGTCTCTCTCTCTCTCTCTCTCTCTCCCTCGCTCGCTCGCTGCCTCTCTCCCTCCCCAGTCTGGTCCCATTGTCTTTTGCCTTGGGAAAACATTTGCTATCTGCACTCAGAGAATGCATCACAGCAGTTAGATCCCCCTGGCTGCTTCTCTTTCACATAGACTTCCTTTGACTGGTTTCTCTCTCTCTCTCTCTCTCTCTCTCTCTCTGTGTCTGTTTGTTTCTCTCTGTGTCTCTCTCTCTCTCTCTCTCTCTCTCTGTCTGTCTGTCTCTCTCTCTCTCTGTCTCTCTCTCTCTGTCTCTCTCTCTGTCTGTCTGTCTCTCTCTCTCTGTCTCTCTCTCTCTCTGTCTCTCTGTCTGTCTCTCTCTCTCTCTGTCTGTCTCTCTCTCTCTGTCTCTCTGTCTGTCTCTCTCTCTGTCCATCTCTCTCTCTCTCTGTCTCTCTCTCTCTCTCTCTCTCTCTGTCTCTCTCTCTGTCCGTCTTTCTCTCTCTCTCTCTGTCTCTCTCTCTGTCCGTCTCTCTTTCTCTCTCTCTCTCTCTGTCTCTCTCTCCCTCTGTTTGATGTGTAAACAGCACGCTCCCTCAGAGTCGACCGACTGACCCGGATCCACGGTAAAAACCAAACACCAAATTCTTCACACATGTGTGACGCGCATCACTGAGCACACACACACTGCCTGCACCCGCAGCGCAAACACAGCAGATTTAAAAGGGCATTGGCGCAAATATGCAGAATTTCACACGTGTGCAGACACACTACTTGCACACACACACTGCATACAAACCAACCTGTTGTCGCCTCAATGTTACAAGAAATAGGAGGTGGCTGCAGACCAGGGGTTCACAAAGTCCTGATTATTTTGCTAAATATAGT
This sequence comes from Centroberyx gerrardi, assembly GCF_048128805.1. Taxonomy (NCBI): domain Eukaryota; kingdom Metazoa; phylum Chordata; class Actinopteri; order Beryciformes; family Berycidae; genus Centroberyx; species Centroberyx gerrardi. The sequence goes on from NC_135997.1 coordinate 2,143,877, forward strand.
GATCACGATTATTTGTCTCTGTTTTGCTTCTGTTTTTTGCACCTTAACGTATATTTTAACTTTTTCAGTGCAGTATTTCTCACAGTAGCAGCAGCTAGAAAGCCTTGTTTTCAACTTTTATTGCCTTACTCTTATGGTGTTCTCATTTACAAAATTCAAATCATAAATAATTACTACTTGTATTACTTTGGGGCTCAGCTAAAACTTTGCTCAGAATCTGAACTTGTTTGTCATCTGGTTTCAAAGCAAAGTGTCTCCAGATGAGACGATGATCCACTTTTAGGAACTAAAAGAACTTTTTCAGGACTTTCCTCTCTAACGTCGGCCGATCCGTTCTTTTCCACTTGTGACAAAGTGACTCCCGTCACTTTGTTTTTCCACACATGCTCTCTGTAAGATTTGTCTGCTGCTTCTCCATCTGAACTTTTGTTTTGGTCACATGATGCATGTTGAGCATTCAAAGGTTGTGATTGGTCGGGAGTAATAGAAGCACTTGATAAACCACACCGGAACTTTCAGGGGAATTGAAAATATAACAAACACTTCAATGTTGCCAAATTACACCATTATTAATTATGAAAACATAAAATCACAATATATGATTATCTATGATTAATTGTGCAGCCCAAGACTGACTATTGACAGACAGTTACATAGTTCAATACTAAATCATCAACAACAAAAATCGGTAACACTTTACAATAAGGGTCACTAAGTTAAGGGTTAGTTAATGCTTAATAAGGGTTAGTTAATGCTTAATAAGCATTAACTAACCCTTAATTAACAGTTAACTAATGTGTAATTTAGGTATTAATTTATATATTATTTAATAGTTTATAAAGATGACTATTAAATAATGTATAAATTAATACCTTAGTTAACATGAACACCATTAGTAAATGATTACCAGACACATTAGTTAACTGTTAATTAAGGGTTAGTTAATGCTTATTAAGCATCAACTAACCCTTAACTTAGTGACCCTAACTGTAAAGTGCTACCCAAAAATCTTCAAACAAAACAAAATCAATCATAAATGTGTCTCTGCAGACTGTCATCTGAATATTTTGGGTCTGTGACATGAAAACTCCGGCTCTACATTTCTGTCCCTAAGCCTCTCCTGCAGATCACATGGTGAGCGTGGATAATCAGATTTATCCTGTTACCTTTAAGCTGCGCCCCGCACAAACCTGCTGACTCCTCAGCTTTCCTCCCCCACCGAACACCGAACCTCACCGAAAATAAAATGTCAGCCAGAGAAGGAACAGAGGCTTGTGACTTACTGTGTGCCATGCTGCTGTGGGGGAGCGGGGGTGCTGAGCGCCGCACAAACCGTTCACTTCACATGAACGCGAGCGAGTCCAACATGCTGCGTTCCTCGCCGCTCGCTCGCTGTCAAACTACTTTCTCCCCCCGCTATTTCCTCCTGGCTGCCTGGTTCATATTCCAGACTGGGGCCGGAGGCACGGGACGACTCTCTGCCCTCCCCGTTTTTCCACAAAAAGTGCCGGCTCGGTGGCTCAGCTGGCCCAGCTGGCTAAGGCTAAGGCGCATACCATGTAACCGCAACGTCCTGGGTCCAAATCCAGCCTGGGACCTTCGTCGCATGTCATCCCCCTCTCTCTCTCCCCCAGTCTGTCCTGTCTCTCTCTCCACTTCAACTGTCTAATAAAGGCCAAAAAATGCCCAAAAGATAATCCTTATAAAAGAAAAAGTAAGTACCGTCTTTCCAAATACAAAGACTCACATAGAATCACACATCCTCCATCTGCGAGGTTTGGCATCAAGAGTGTGTGTCTGTGAGAGTGAAACCCCTCTATTTACCTGTGTGATAGCCCCACCCTCTTAAGTGTTATGTGTGTGTGTGTGTGTGTGTGTGTGTGTGTGTGTGTGTGTGTGTGTGTGTGTGTCCTGGGGCGAGGCAGGTGTGCTTGTTAGAAGCCCAGAGGGGGGTAGATAGTCTGCCGATACAGCAGTATCCATGGTTACCAGAACATCAGTCCTCTTAGGATCCTGTCTGTTTTTCTCTCTCTCTCTTCCCCTAACAAGCAAGTCTCATAATTTTTTTCTCGTATTTTCTTTCTCCTCCCTCCCTTTCTCATCTACTGGTAGCTTTCCCTTCCATCCCAATCGAGACCTCTGACCCTACTTAATGCCATCTCCTCCCACACACATCTGGGTAGGAAATTATTCTCTGTTTTTGTGCATATATACTGTATATGTGTCTGTGTGTGTGTGTGTGTTGTTAGGTGTAAGGGCATTGTGCAGCAGCTGAGGTACGTGGGTGTCGGCAGTATTGGTAACTTGGGAACATATTTGGGTTCAAAGCCTGCGTCTCGGAGCGGATTGCGAGTCAGACGGCCTCAGACTGCTCCGGCGTGCCCCTGAACGCCTCGCCAGGCCTGGCTTCATTACAAACACACACCGCTGGGACTCAGCGCAGCGCTGCTCCCGCATAAACATGGCTGGGAGGGATTTACAGCATTTAGTATTCCAGGACAGTCAAAGGCTGTGTGTGTGCGAGTCTGAGTCTGCATGCCTCTGTATAAGCATGTACATATTTGATTGCATACTGTACAGTGTGAGTGCAAATGTGTGTGTGTGTGTGTGTGTGTGTGTGTGTGTGTGTGTGTAGGCAGGAGATAAGCAGAGAGCAGACAAAGGATGGGAGTGGCTGTTATGTTTCTCGGTTCAGACCAAAGCAAACGTTTTACAGTAGCAGAACCTGCTGCTGTAACCCTGTCCTGCTGAAAAGCACGTGTGCTGTCCTGTCAGTGATGTTGTGATTAATGAATGGTGAGTAAAAAAACACTAGTCGGTGAACACCATGAAACAAACAACTACTGTAAATGTGGGAAAATTGTAAATGTATATATCTACTTGTAAATGCGTACATTTTCGAGCAGGGCAGCAAATGTGCAGATTTTCCGAGGAAAATCTTGTAAATGTGTACAGTTAGTCACAGCAGGGTGACACATTTACAAACTCCATGCGCTCTGTGGTAAATGTGCACATTTACTCGTCACACATTTACAATTTTCCCACATTTACCGTAACATATGCACAGTACAATTGTAACAAAAACAAATGTCTTTGAATGCATGCAAGTCAATGCTACATCTACTGGCTTGTTCGCCCAAAAGTCCGCCGCTAGCCGCACATTATATCATATCCAGTTTGGACACTGTAATAAAATGCGGAGATGCATCATCCCTTTTTTTTGCATGGTTTTAATTGAAATCAGAAAATAAAGTTCAAAATGGTTGAGATTTCTCTCTAGATTCAGTAATATCAATGCCAATAAATTCCATACACTGGCAATGAAAAACATTCCCTTTACTTTTAGCACATTTTTTGGTGCCATACTTAATTTAAATTCACAACACACTCATTTGGGATTCTGGGTCTGAAGTTCATGCAAACTCCACTATTTGAAAAAAAAGCAGAGTGGTTAAGCTGAGTTTAGGTGGGTTTGCCCCCCTGCTGCCTGGCTGTAGTGACTCTTCCCCGTCTGGCCTGGTAACCCAACACTAACTCACCTTCCTCCCCTCTGCCATCACTGACCAAACACGCCTGGTATTCCAAAAGCGGAGCCCACGTGGCCCAGATACGACACACACCCGGCTGGGACACACCGCAGTGGGGGAGGTCCTGAAACAGAAGCTGTGATCATCCCTTACAGGGGTGACGTTGTCTCCAAGCAGGACAGGACCGGGGGTTGGGGGGGATGAAGATGAACTCATATTCTTATGTTTGCGATTATCATACAAATAGGACTCGCGGTTCTAGAGGGAACAGGATCGCTGGTTCATGAGGAAAAAGAGGGAAAAGGGGAGGAGACCAATCCAGCAATTATTATTATGTTGGGAGCCTGGAGCCAAACCACAGCCAGCATTAACTCTACTGAAGGAGGAGTGGAGAGAGAGAAGAGAGAGAGAGAGAGAGAGAGAGAGAGAGAGAGAGAGAGAGAGAGACAGGCAGAAAGAGAGAGACAGGTACAGTGCCACGTGTTGGCTGCACCTGAGGAGAAGGGTTAAACCTGTCTTCCCCCACCTGAGGCCAACAGGGAACCTGGTCAAGTCCAGACAGGAGAGCTAACGTGTGTGTGTGTGTGTGTGTGTGTGTGTGTGTGTGTGTGTGTGTGTGTGTGTGTGTGTGAGAGAGAGATGTGTGTGAGATCCAGGGTTTGGAGAGGGTGTTATAAACAACTTGTTTACAGTTGCAGGCAGGATTACAAACCCCCCAGGAGAGAGAGAGAGGAAGAGAAGATCGCAAATCAGCAGAGAACCCTTCTAATATCACACACACACACACACACACACACACACACACACACAGACAGATAAAGACAGACGATGCAGACATATTTGAAGCCTTCAGACAAAGAACCATCAAAGTGCAGTTTGACATGTTATGACCAGCTGTTGCAGTTATAGAGTCGATCCAAATCATTTGCTGTGTGAATGTTCTCCATCGACTCAAAGAAGACAACCTAGACTAGTCTTTTAAGTTAAAATCTGCAATTAATTTGCTAATCTAAATGTTGGCAAAACCAAATTCTGGCTTCATGTTTCCTGTGATGGATTCTCTCGCTCTGTGGAAGTTTGTTTTTCATACTGGACAAGAATGAATGAAGGAGGAAAACGAGCGCTGATATCTGCAACTATGCTGACTGTGTGCAGAACCAGAGAGGAAGCTGGACTGTTAGTACTAACTTAAAAAAAAAAACAACGGTATTCTCCTTTAACCGTTAGGCCATCCTGCCATCCCATAATACTGACTTCTGTGCTTCTTTATGTGAAAGGATCAGTTATCGGCCTCAAACTGAGCGGGGTGTGTGGCGTTCTCCTCTCTCTTCTCTGTCTCATGTTCTCATATGGGAGAGAGAAATTATATCTTTAGAGCCTCTCTCTCTCTCTCTCTCTCTCTCTCTCACACACACACATACATACACACACATTAACACACTCTCAGCCACAGTGCCTTCACACCACAAAGAGCTCGTCTTTGTCTGGCTCAACAAAGGGAATTCAAATCGGAGGACGGACCGTTATAGATTGCTTCCTCTTTCTCCGGGCTGTAGAGATAAATGACAAATGGGGAGAAACGTGTACGCATACACACACACACACACACACACACAGACGCACACACAGATTCAAGCCCACATGAGCAGTGTATTGTCTCCATCTATTTGCTCAGCCTCGCAGGTTCTGTTGTCTCGTGACTCATGATGTGCTTCTCTGGTACAGATAGCGCCGGTTCCCACCCACTCGTTTACATGCATTTGACAGTCAAACTGAGTCAGTCTGTCAAACTCGTTCTGCCCTTCCACCGGGGCTCCGGATCGCTCTGTGACACTGATCAATATCAGCTGTCACATCAATCACACTGCAAAAAAACATCCATCTTAACAAGTCATTTAGTCTCATATTTTCTAGAAATGAGTGTCAGTCTGTTGAAACCAGTCAGAATAAGGCAGATCACTGCACTGCTGTCAAGAAAATGACTCTTGATTCTACTGGATTCTTGAAACAAGTTGATTTGCATTGGAAACAAGTGAAATGATCAAACCCAACTGGCAGATTTTTTCACTTACTTTAAGAAAATGACGATATCAGGACTCAATAATAGACTAAATGACTCGTTAAGATGGAGATTTTTTGCAGTGCATGAACTCAGCAGATCAGATTAAACCTCCTCAGAGTGCTCCTGTTGTCTGTTAAACCCATAGAGATATAACACTGTGTTATAACATTGATATAACACTGTGTTATATCTCTATGGTTTAACCCTTCGCTCCTCGGACCGGATCCTCTGTGCATCTCATTAGTCCAAATCCGCTCTGATCCTGAGGCTGTTCGGTAAAGTCTTGCAGGTTTTTGGAACAGTCGTTCCTCCCTGTGAACTACGACCCTTTGAAGCTCTCGACCCCCTCGTCCAGGGGTCAGCGGGTTTTTGCCCAAAAACGCCGCGGTGACACCCGACACCCCGACCCACACACTCACCACCGCCCCCACCCCGACCTCCACCCCGGCTCAGTAGCCAGTGACATGAAGACATTAAAACTATCTGGTTTATAGAAGAGTCCCACGCCCAGCGAGTCGATACTGAGCTCCAGAGGTGGGAAGTAACAAAAGTAAGATTTTAAAGTATCTGTACGTTACTCCAGTTTTTTTTTCACTTAAGACTTTTTACTTTTCTCACTACATCTCCAAAAGAAAAATCTATACTTTCTACTCACTACATTTTCAAAACAGACTTTTATTTCCCGCATCAGACAGCTTCCATCCCGGGACATATCCGCCAAACATGGCTGTATTACCATGAGTTGCAATTAATGGTTTTATCTTGTGACTAAAGTGTTCCTGACTGAGTCAATTAGCATTTGCAATTTTTCTCCTACCTCCTCTGCTGATCTCTCACACCCGCAAAACCTTAAACCACGAGGGTCGCAAACTGCAGATGCTGAAAACACACGCAGGGCAAGGTGCTTAGCCCCCCCCCCCCCCTCCTCCTCCTCCACCTGCCCAAACCACACCATTATCCCCCCTCTCATGTATTAAATCAGCCTCATCTTATACAACACTAACCAGTCACCCCCTTTACCCTCCAGCACTACTGGCTTACGTTTATTATGCTAATTCATTTATCCACCGCTTCCCCAACTCTCCTAATTAATCCCAAAGTGAAACCAGTAAGCACATTTAGCAGACATTCCTTTAGGGGGGGGTGGGGAGACGGTTTGGGGCGGAGGGGGGGAAGGGGGAGGGGGGTTAGTTTGGTTTTCCTCATCCCCTCTTCTTTTTTAAACTCTCCCCTCTCCCTTCCCTTCTCTCTAATCTTATGAAAGTGATAATGAGCCCGTCTGAAGATCATGAAAGAGCAAAGTGACGACAAATTTCTGGGAAAAAAAACATCACGTTACCTCCTCGCTCAATTAAACCTCCCTGAACAACATGAAAGCACCAGAATCAAACAGAATTTCAAGAAAAAAATTCCCCAACTTTTATCATTTAAATGCTTTGCAGTTGCTCCACTCTCTAATCTAATCTCAGCCGCCGAGAGAAGAGAAAGAGGTGAGAGGAGAGAGAGAGGTGAGAGGAGAGAGCGCTGCGTGGGAAGGAAGGAAGGAAGAGACAGAGAGAGGAATGAGAGAGGAGAAATGAAAGGTGAAGAGGGGGAGAAAGACCAGAAAGAGGAGAGGGACAGGATGTGTTAAGCCCCACCTAAGGGCTAAGCGGGTTTAAAGTGAAGGCGTGTGTGCGTGTGTGTGTGTGTGTGTGTGTGTGTGTGTGTGTGTGTGTGCAGGGTAAGAGGCTGTGAGAGGACAGAGGTCAAAAGTCTGGAAGACAGGAAATTAGCCACACCTGAGGATTTACAGAAATCGCAACTTCAAACAACTAAGAGACGCACGGGCCCGTCTCGCTCCATCTCACACATATCAGGCTTTCATATTCTCATTCAAAATAGAAAATAGAAACATGCAGTGTTCTAAAATCTCAATTTGTGGCCCCTTGGATGAATGCAGAAGTTAGATTTTATCTCAGTTTATCTCAAAATATCTCAACCAAACGACAAAAATGAGAAAACTGAAAACGTCTAAAATCCCAATTCTGCATTTTTCCTAACAAAGTGTGATTTTACAATACTGCAAGATTGAATTTTCCATATTTCTATTTCTGATTTGACTAAGAAAATCCAAATGCTGGGTAGGAAAATGGACATAAAATAAGGCTTCTCTGGTGCTTGATTCAAGAACCAAAAAAAGGGAAAAAAAAGATATCTTGATTGATTTATTTTACATGTTTCAAATAAAAAATATACAGCTTGGCAAACTGTATATTGGAAAAATGGAAAAATCTTTTTGAGAGTGCGGATTTCCCTTTTTTTTGGTTCTATTTTTGATTTTAAATTAGAATATTAAGCCGATAAGCGTCTCCCTGCCTGTGCCTTTGTCTCTCGGAGGTTATATCTCTCATCCATTTATCCTCCCTGCCGCCTCCGTCCAGCCTTCATCCATTTCCGTCTGTCAATTAGCCGGAGAAAAAAACGTCTCTCCCCCTCTCTGACGGGACAAAGGCGGCAGCGTCTCACCACATCACTCACACCGACACCATGCCGCTCATGACAGTCCCAGAGAAACCCACACTCAGTCTGTCCCGTCCTGTCCTGTCCCGTCTGCTCCACCATGCTGCAGCCTCCATGTGTCTGAAAACAGCAGCAGCAGCACACCTGTACCTGAACTCACTGCCCTCCAACATTCACACCCAGTTTCTACGTAAGCAATCTGGTTTATTGCGCAAAGTTTAGTTACATCAGATCCTGTGTATCGGTACAAGTCAGAGCAAAACCTGTTCAATATTCTTCTGTGGTAAAGAGAGAGAGAGAGAGACAGGCAAGAGAGAGAGAGAGAGAGAGAGAGAGAGAGAGAGAGAAGAGAGAGAGAGAGAGAGAGAGAGAGAGAGAGAGAGAGAGAGAGAGAGAGAGTTACTGACAGTTTAAACCTCAAGGAAAATCCACTCTGAAACACCTTAACACTGTTGCAAACAGCTCCCGGCGATGCACCTTGTGTTCCTGGGCCTGTGTTGTTGTTTGGTGGTGAATCTTCTTGAATACAAAAACACTTTTAGATGTTTCACTTGCTACTAGATATTCTCATGTGGTGAAAGGCAGTGATCCAAAAGAGAGCAAAATAAAAACCCTTTATTAAATCATGAGCAGCAAGACAGTAAAAAAGGGCCAATGTGTATCGACCTAATGGTTTTCGTCAGGCTGTATCTTTCTTATTCTTATGGATAACTGGCCAATCGTAGATGAGGTGACATCACCTCCAGATGTTTCCAGCAGCTACAATGGAGTTTGATATGAGAAAATGTTTCAGGATGTAAAACATCAGCGGTAAACGTCAGGTTTTGGTGTCAGTCCCTCAGAATCAAAGAGCGAGGGCTTCTTTCTAGAGCCGCCATTTTGCACCGAGAGACGTTCAACAATCATACAGGGAGAAATCCATCGTAGAAGAGGAGAGAGACCAATTTCTCCACCACAGGAGCAGGAGAGAGACCAGAATGCAATGCAGCAGAGAGACAGGTTGGAGTTTGAGTAAGGGGTGTGGATGCAATCACAGACACTCCCCAATGTTCACAAACTAGCTGGCCAGATAGATATATTTATATGCCCATATAGCCAACTTCTTGCCAATTCTCTGGGGTTCGTTGAAAGGCATTCTGGGAAACGTAGGAAATTATAAACTAGAAGTAGACGAGGCAGGTTGAGGCAAAGTGGGTTCACCAAAAAATTAATTACAACACTTCATCACAAAACTCCTGGAATGAACATGACAAAGTGTTCCTCTCTAACAGTGTGGGAGGATTCATCGTACCTGTCGGCGTCTCCCTGTCCCGACGAGGCGTTTCGATGGAGCGTCTCTCGGACGGCGGCCATGCTGTCCGGCAGGCGGTTGAGGCGTCGCGTGTACAGACCCAGACCTCCGTCAGTCATGTAGCTGCAAAACAAACAAAGTCCCCAGTTACATTAGACACAGACGCCAGGAGATCTTCCACATGTACAATTACAGGGCTGAAAGAGGTTTGAAGTGCGTTGTAAAAAACACACTTTGTTTGCTTTGGACAGAGACAAACACGCTCCCTGCAAAACACCTCATCTTAACAAGTCATTTAGTCTATTATCGAGTCCTAAAATCGTAATTTTCTTAAAATAAGTGAAAAAATCTGCCAGTGGAGTTAGATCATTTCACTTGTTTCCAATGCAAATTAACTTTTTCCAAGAATTTTGTAGAACCAAGTGTCATTTTCTTGACAGTTATCTCACTTCACTGGCAGAATTTTTCTCTTGGTTTACGAAAAATAAGATCTGAAGGCTGAATATGAGACTAAATGACTTGCTAAGATGGATGTTTTTTGCAGAGTGGCTTTTATTTAGAGCAGGACGAGCTCACATCCGTCTACTTTTCCGGCCGAGGCAAAGCTCTCATCAATCAGGGCTAAATGGCTGGAAACGAGCACGTGCACACACACACACACACACACACACACACACACACTGCAGTGCTGAAGACACCAAACCATCTGACTGAAGCAACATTTCTCTCATGTGGTAAAACACAGTGGCCTATAGATGAAGCGGCAGCTGAACGGACAGAGGATGGATCTATTGTTTAAAGGAGGGATATCGCCACTCTCCTCCAACACAGACTCCATTACGGTCGACTCCAGGCTGGGACATTATGATCGACTGAACATTGAAACAGCGAGAGGAGCTAAAAATATCCCAAAGTGCCGGCTATGTAGGCCATTCACTTCATTTCATAACGGAAAATTACATTTTACTTGATTTATCGGCCGGAGGAGTCACAGGAACGGTTACAGCATGAAACCGGTCGAGTGTTGAGGCCCTGAACACTTACACAAACATTCCCATTCAAACTAAAACAACACACACTAATTCCCCAAATATTTACCCGCTGAGGAGATCCCTAATTTAACTAAATATTGATGCATTTAACGTGTTCCTAACTTAAACGAAATATTTGCTGGTTGAAACTGTGGGCCGGCCTGTTCGGCAGCCTGAGTGCTTTCTGTGGGTACAAGCGTGGGACTGTGATGATTTTGTTTTTGCGGTTGAGTGAATAGAAAAAATAAACCCAGTAAAGAGTATTACCACTAAAATACTCTCTGTGTTATCTCTCTGTGGATCTCAGCGAGAGGGAACCCAGCACACACACACACACACATATACTGTATATATATGTATGCACACAGTATAGTGCTGTCCAGGTGGGACTGCAGCCTATAGACAGAGCTCCTTTGTGTAAACTGCAGTCAAACAGAATCAGCGTCTGAGTCTGGAAGCACAGTGCAGCTCAGACTACACAGCATGCAGAAAGCAGTCGATAAAGTGCAAACTTCCACAAACGCTGCACAATTCTCCATCTTGCAAAGCTGCAGACTCTAGAACAGTTCATGTTCGTTTATCGTTTGCCTTCCAGGTTCGATTTTCTGATACAATAGCACATGATAAAATGTTGTGGACTTGGACGTCTCGGATATTGGATTTTCCCACCAGTACTGAACGCAGCATAATAGTTATGGCTAAAATAACAGAAATTGTCTAATGGTGGAAATCCAATTTCTGACACTAACTGAAAGGTAATAAGGTAGAAAACAACAAACGGCTCCCACATTGAACCAAAACACAAAGCAGAATAACGAGGGGAGTGAAAACACATTTTGCTGTGATTTTCTGACAAAACGCCACATGAATGGAACGCTGTTAAGCAGCAGACTTGGAAGTCCTGGGTGCCGGAGTTTCCCACCGGCACATGAACGCAGCATAATAGTTACGGCTAAAAAAACAGAAATTGTCTAATGGCAGAAATCCCAGATCTGGATCACAACCAAAATCTAATCAGCTGATCACTGGACCAAGAGCGATCTGTCCACCAAATTTCATCCAAATCCCTTCAGAAGTTTTTGAGATATCTTGAGTAGAAACAGGTAAAAACACACTTCAGATCCTCAATATACAGCAGCTCTAACACAGAAAGGTACATGGGTTCGCTGTTGGCTCCAGCCAGCTGACAGGCTTCCATATGAGGATTTTGGTGTAGATATTCTGGAGCGGGACACATGAGGAGGGGAGGGAAGAGATAACAAACACATCTGAAAAATGTCTGCATCCTACTCTAATGTCAGGAGATTTCCACAGAGGGGAGTTAGCTGTCTTTTAGGAAGCATCCATCATCCCAGGACAATGTCACCTTGCAGATGACCTGGCGTTCACACACACACACACACACACACACACATTACTGAGTCACACTAATGAGTGACAGAACCTCCCTGTCCTCCTGTTTCAGATGCCTGTTAACCAATAACCCTCTGCTGCAGGAGAGAACATGTCCAAACAAGACGGTTTATGGGCTGAAACCCCAGAGCCAAACAGGACCGAGGGTTTCTACAACCTCCCAGCTGACAAAAAGTAAAAGTTTCAGAGTAAATGAAATAAAAACAGAAGGACTTTAGCTACTAAGAAGTGGTATTGACATGCAAAATTCTCAAAATCTCACGCTAAGTGTCGGTTAAAGCAGTTAGACGTACCTCTCTGCCTGAAACATGGCAACACAGCTAGTCCCAAGCAAAATAAACAAGTCCAGGTGAGCTGTAGATCCTGTCGATAAAATCTGCAGCACAAGGTGTCTGTTTCCAACCGTCTGGCTGCTGTCTGTGTCTGTCTGTGTGTGTGTGTGTGTGCGTGTGTGTGTGTGTGTGTTATCTAGGCTGAGCACGTGGGTGAGATGTGTTGAAATGTGAGTAATATCACGAGGTGACAGCGTGTTCGATCATTCACAAGCGAGGAGCTACTGTGCGGGACGTGTGAACTGTCCATGTATAGCTTAGAGAGTGTGTGTGTAGCTGTATATATGTGTGTATGAAATAGAATGTGTATGAGTGTGTGTGTCTGTGTGAGAGTGTGTGTGTGTTGCTCTGTGGGTGCTCAGTGTTGGTATGCAGCCGCTCTCCCTCCTGGCTGGAGGTTGGGTCTGTCTGCATGCACAAGGTGGAGGGCTGGGAGGGGGAGGGGGGGGGGTGGCAACATACCCCCAAGCTAAGGGGGGGGGGGCTGTCTCCATGGGCCAGTGAAGCCGAAAGGAAAGCGAGAGGAGGGGGGGTGAGAGGCTGCAGAGAAGGCGTCATCATCAGTCATGTTGTCTGTTGTGGGGTTTCACATGAAAACGCTTTGCTAGATAAATCCACGCAGCCAGCGAGCCTTTCATCTCACTCTAGAGTTACACCACTTAGAAATGTCACGCGAAACGTTACGGCTGCATCTATTAACGTAGTCATACATCACTCTGGGAGTAAACTTGACATCTAAAGAAGAGGCGGAGAGCCGGGCTGCGACGGAGACAGTTTACAGCTGTAATCCAAACAGCAGCCAGGCCCGCTTCTGTGTGGAAGAACCAGTTAGTAACAAGCTAGTGATGGGAGCTAACCGCTGCATGGCCCGAGGTGGCAGGGAGGGGGGAGGTGATCCGTCTGTGTCTGTTTTAAATGGTTAACCCACAGGGCGACTCCACCCACCATACACACACACACACACACACACACACACACACACATAGCGTAAACACACACACTCTCTACCCCTCTAGTTTCCACTCCCCAAAGACTATAGGCCTAATCTAGTCACCCTGTTTCCACGACGCCTATTTGAATAAAAGCTCATTTTTCCAGCCATCAATCACCCTGTCCCTCGGGTCAGACACACACACACACACACACACACACACACACACAGTATGTATGTGTCACACACTGACACCCAGTTGTACAGCATCTTGCAGCCAGCACTAATTACAGCACCGTCTCCAACCGCAGATCCCATGCATCCAGTGTTTAGTCATGAGAGCCGGCTGTTTAAAATAACCTTTCCTCTTCTCTCTCATAGTGTCATCTGATCCTCGACGCTCCGCAGCATCTCGTCCGCAGGAAATTCTCTGTACGACGTGATTTTTTTTTTTTTTGGCCTGCCTCCCTCACAGCCAGGCTATCGAGTTCTCCGCTCACCTGTTCTCATCACTCACCTGTCCAGGTGTGGCTGTGGGTCGGCCTTTGTCTTCCCAGCCAGGGATTCAAACATATCGAGTACTTCAAGAGTACTTCAAGCTCCCACAACCCCCTGGGGCCGGTGAATCAGTGCAGACCCATGGGGGCCGACTGAATTAACTCCAGCTCCTGATCTGAAGAGATGTGGGCTTCTTCCGGTCTCTCTCTTTGCTGAATATATCTCCTTGCTTGGCTGAGCTTGTAGAATCCTTTTTGCATTTACACTCATCTGCACCCAAACTAATCCCTGCAGCAGCCCTGTTTCTCCCTCTGTCTCTGGCTTTTCTATGCCATGCGAAGGTGAGTTGGCGCCCGTTACAATTTCATCTGATAATAATGATGACAGCAGAGGTTTAAATTGCAGAGTGTGACAGCCAAGGTATGCAGGCGGCCTGTTGCAACACGGACACAGACTTTGAGGAAACCAATAAGCAGGTTGTGGGGTTCAGGTCGGAGAGATGGGAATGAACTCTGCTTCTGCTACTGAAGCTGAACGATGGGATGTCATCTGACACTTGGATGGTCAGAGGGGATTGTGGGGAGGTACACTACTGCCCTCTTCTGGAAACCTTGCATTCACAGAGAATTCACAACTAACTGTTTAACACAAATTTGTGCTATCCCATCAGTTTTTACCGTTGGACATTTTTTACGTTTTTACGTTATGCCCCGCCCCAACATCCTGTTAATAAATATACTTAGCATCTTGCTTCCGTAATTTGAAGTATTTCAAGTGTACTTGAAATACTTCAAATTATTAGTATTTCAAGTATACTTGAAAGTATTTCAAGTATACTTGAAATACTGAGTCTCCTTCACTGCAATCTCCTTCACTGCAATCCACTCACCCGCTGGTGACATCATCAGTGCGTGCCGCGTTCTTGTTCAGCACGTCTCCGTCGCTCATGTATCCTGTGACCTCCATGGCGATCCCCTCCAGGTCAATGTCGTCGCTGGCTCGGTCGGCCAGCTCCACGCTGCAGATGGCTCCGCCCCTGCCGGCCAGCTGGCGCCGGAGCGGCCCGGGGTAGAGATAGCGCCCGGCCTGGGCCCCCGCCGCTCGGCCGCCGTACCCGTTCCCCAAGGAGGGGGCGTCGCCCGCCTGCAGGCGAGGGCTGGACTGGCCCAGTCGCCATGACGCCAGGGAGGGACGGGTGGAAGTGAGGCTGAGGATGCTCCGCCCCCCTCCGCTGTTGGCGCCGCCGCCACTGACGCTGCCTCCACTACCGCCGCCGCTGATCTCGGTGGTGACGTTGCCATCAAAGGTGGTTTCCAAGGTGCTGAGGATGCAGAGCGGAAAGAGAGAGAGATTAACATTCATCTACAGCAATTCTAAAAATGCTATAAACAAATAATAAAATGAGCCAATTAGAAGGCACTTGGAGAGCGCAAACCTCCACCAACAGTTTCAAAAGTTGCTGTTACACCCAAATACATCATTCCTCTCATTTACATTGAGTTGAATTGATTTCTTGACCCTCAAACATCCCCTTAGGATCTGGAATCAAGTCTCTATCTCTGTTAGATCATTTCATAGTCCTGGCTAAAAAACAATAATCATCTAATGGCAGAAATCCCAGATCCAGATCAGCAACAAAATCTAATAATTTGTGCCTTGGCCCAAAGCTGATCTGTGCACCAAATTTCATGGAAATCCATTCAGAATTTTTTTAGATATCCTGCTGACAGACAGACAGGCAAACAGGGGCAAAAACAGAACCGACCCTGACTCTTGGCAAAGGTAAAAAGACACTAAACACTCTTTGTGACTGTCTAAAATAGGAACATAGAGTGTGTGGAAGCTGGGTCAGCAGTGAGGCGATGTGCAGAGGAGAGGTCATAATCCTGTGGGAGGGAGAGAGATCAGAGCAGAGCCTGAATCAAACACGACATGAAAGACAAGCCCCGCGATCAAAGAGCCGCTCTCTCAAAAGAAGGATGAGACAAGAAGGAGGTAATACCTGTAAACCTAGACAGACACAGTCTGCTGACCGTCCATGGCAGTAAGGTCACCGACTCAAATCCCCAGCAGTTAGCCTGATCCGGCCTGTTTACCGCTCATCCATGGTGGGCATTTTGCTACGCTTTGATGCTCCCCAAACAGCAGGATTTAAGTTTCCAATGGAAACACATTTCTCACATTCCAAATAAAGGCATATTATAAGATAAACTGCATATGAACACTGTTGACTGTGTTGTTAGAAAGCTGTAAGAAAATGAACTTAAACTCAACAGCAACAGCAGTGTTGGGGAAAGATTAAAGTTATTAGTTACTTTACTTTGTTACTTACCTTTAAAAGGAACTAGTTATGTTACAAAGTTACTCTTTATTCAAAGTAACTCTTTGGAGTACAATAAAAACAAATATATTTCTCATATGCACTCAGCAATATGGCTTGTGCTGCAAGTGTGTTGTTGATCACTGTTTTAAAATGCAATGGAAGATATCAAGCAGACTTAGATTGTGTTTTTTCAATTAGCAGCATGTTGTCCACCGAGATGTTGTGCAGGATTTTAACTTTTTTCTACTTAAAAAAAAAAAATTGCACTAGCAAAAATGAAACAATATGAAAGAGAAATAAAAGTAACTACAGTATCATTTAAAAAAGTAACTAGTAACGGATTAAAAGACGTGAAAAACTAAGGCGTTAAGTTACTACGAAACAGTCAGTTACCCCAACACTGCTCACCGGTGGATGGTGTCAGTCAAAGCAGTTACACTAAACAGCCACTAGGGTGCAGCATCAGCAGTCACTGCCAGTTCAAACCAGCTGTGGGGACTTCATTGTTTTGTTACCTGTGTGTGACCTGAGTTCCCCGCAGGCTGGACATGGTCTCCTCCAGGTTCTGCCGCAGGTCTGCGATGTTTTTAACGGTACGCAGCCGCCTCGTCTCCGGGTCTTCACCTGAACACGAGGAGGAGGAACACAAGCTTACAACGACTGACCAGCACCATCACACCATCACACAGACTTCATCTGATCCTGACTGAGACACCCACCTGAAAGGTCCTCAATGGACGGCTGGCCGGTCTTGGAGAAGGGAACGTCTCCGCCCTGTCCCGCTGACCCTGTCTCTGTGCTCACCATTCCCTCGCCGTCCGTTTGGGATCTGGGGAAACAAAAGTGTGAGGGATCAAAGGGGGAAATGCCTTGATTCTGAATTATTTTAAAGCTGTGCATTTAGAAGGAACCTAGTATTCACCAAATAGTCATGGAGGAGGATAAACCTGATTAACAAGTAAATAAACTGTTTCAAGCCTGTGACCAGAGTCTGAAATTCCCACCTGCCAAGCCCCAGACTCCAGTAAAAAGTCTTTGGTGGATAAACCAGTAAGGGCCTCCCACCACACTGGCTGCTAACCTTCTGAGACGATAACAGTAAAAAGCCTTGGTAACATACAACCTTTGCTCTTTGCTTGTTCTCAAACTTTGTCCCTGCTGACCACCGTACACTCTCACTGTGTGTGAGCCAATAAAAACCAAGCCAAACATCAAACAGTCTCCTGATTGGCTGCCTGTTATGCTGCTCTACATAAAGCAGCAGGGTCTAAACTTGTGTTTCTCTGCTGCCTTGATAGTTATCTAACTTTGGTTGAAACTTAGGTCATTCCCATGTGGCAACACATTGCAAGTATGAGGCCACCAGAAAGGAAAAATGAAGACCAAGACAAACAAAGATCCATATGTGAGTGAGCAAGTTTTAAACTACAACTCTAAATCTGCTCTTGCTTTGATTCTGCTTTTGATTGTAAAATAGCACAAACAGTTGGAGTGACATATTTCTAAGAAAAAGCTGCTGTATATTAATTATTTTGGCAGATAAAAAACTGATTCTTGTATTTTGTTTTTGTTTACCAGGCCCTGGACACTGCTGTGTCACATTCTAATATAATCTAAAGGCATTTTGTCTTCAGATTAATGTCAATAATTCCCTTCCTGACAAGCGGAGGTGATATACTCCTGGTGGTAATGGCATGTGACAGGTATACGGCAGGGGAGGAAGTTCCTAAGTGGTGAGGATGGGGGACCAGAGGAAGGGGCAGAGGGCTAATGAGAAGCTGTGAAAAAGGACTCATTGAGAGCGAGACAGACCTCCAGCCTTATCACACTGGGCCAGGACAGAGGTCAGAGGCACTCAACGCGCACGCAACACACACACACACACACATTTACCCAGATACACATGCAGACGATACACACACATGGACACACACAGATGTGACTCAAACAGCGAGATTCCTGGTTAACAGTTTACAGATGGGCAACAACTGTCAAAGTGATGGAAGGTTTAGCAGAGATTCAAATGTCAAATGCATGATGACATTTAGCAAAAGTTGGCAAACACACGCTTGATTCGCACAATCCTGGAATTGAAAAAGTGAACGCTGACATTCTGCTGTGTCATCTGGCCACTTTGTCACATTCAGGTGTTTCTGTGATCTTACCTGTACATGAAAGGTGCGACGGTGGCGGTGTTGGGGTGGCTGTGGTGCTGTTGAGTCTGAGGTAGCTGCACGCTGACCGTGTTGCTGGCTGTGCTCTGCGTGGCGCCACCTCCGGCCACAGGGGCGGCGCTGTGGGCCTGCGGGGGCTTTCCCTCCGTGGAGGCCAGGCTGGAGGTAGAGCTGGAGTGTCGGCTGTCCCTGTCCCTGTCTCTGTCTCTGTCCAGGGGGCCGCGGTGCATGGCGAGGCCCCCTCCTAACCGCATGCTGCGCGGCCTCTCGCCCGCCTCCTTCGCTCCCGCTGACGAGGCTTTGCCCCCGACTCCCGGGGCTTTGCCTCCTGGCTTTGGTATTCCGCTGTGTGCAGGGGTGGAACTCTCTTTTTTGGCCACTTTTCCCCCCTTGGGAATGAAGCTGGCGATTTTAGAGGTCCTTTTGTTAGAACTGTCTGTTTCTGCAGCACCGGTGGCTACTTCCTCCTTAGGCTCCTCCCCCCTGAGTTCTGTCCTGTCGGGGATGGAGGCGCGTTTCCCCACATCCTTGCCTTTCTCCTTCTCTTTATCCTTCTCCTTCCCCCTCTCCTTGTCCTTGTCTTTTTCGGGGCCTTTGACAGAGCTCTTCTTGGCGGTCAGCGCTCTGCTGAAGGTGCGCTGGGCGATGCCCCTCAGGGCGATTTTGGGGCTGCTGGTTGTCGTGGCAACAGTAGTAACTGTCGAGGGAGCTGCTCCGAGGGCCGTCCCGTTACCGGTCCCGTTCATTCCCGGCCGGACGTTCCCCTCAGATTCCTCCAGCGGGTCAGTGTTGGAGCCGGCCTCGGCTCGCTCCACCGGCCCCGCCCCCAGCTGCCTGGCGGGGGCAGCGCTGTCCGCCTGCCCCCCCGCTCCACTGGAGGAGGAGGTGGAAGACTTGGAGCCTCCTTTAGTGTTAAAGAGTTTGAGCTTCTCCAGCATTGACTTCTGAGTAACAATCTTAGGAGGAGCTTCAGTCGGCGGAGCAGCCTTACAGGAGACGTCCTTCTCCTGTTTGACGGACAGCATGGTGGAGGAGGGGGCGCCGGCAGAGGAGGAGGAGGAGGAGGAGGCGTGCTTGGAGCTCATCGACTTGCTCCTCCAGGGTTTGCTGTTGGAGTTGGGCTGGGGAATGGCTGAAGAAGAGGAGGACGAGGAGGACGAGGACGAGGAGGAGAGAGGAAACAAGGCAGAGGTAGCGGAGGGGATGCTGGTGGAGGAGCTGACGGTCACCGAGGACGACGGAGCATGCTCAGTCATCACCGAAGGCTGTGAGGTCATGCCCTCTGAGGATTCTGCAAGAGAGAGGAGACGGGAGATATTTAGGAACAAAACAATAAGATGGGAAGGTGGAGATGAGGACAGAGGTGGAGAAGTCAGCGGGAGAGAAGAGGAACCAGATGCTGAGAGGGAGAGTCTCCACTGACCCCACACAGAGTGGCCTTATAAGGGCCTGGAGCTGCCTGTGTTGATACAGCCAAACGTGCCATTACTTTCCTTTGGGCCAGCCACCAAAACTGTTAGAAACCCTTTAGTACTAACAATGAGAGGAGCCCATCACAAACTGTTTATAAAAACAATGAGGAGTAGTTTGAAGTGCTTTAAAGTCTTGCCAAGCAGGCCGAGTCAAGAAGCAACGCTGCCGCACTTATAAGGCTTGGACTTATATGGACTGGTTCTGGTCCGCGTCCGCTACTTTACAAAGGAACGATGCCTGGTTACATCTGATTAAAGGGCCTCAGTCACTTTTAGATTAGATGCGTAAACCAGGAAAAAAAAATCTTGAACAAAACTTTAGGCTGAACAGAAATGAACCCCCCCTCCCAAAAAAAACAAAAAAAACCCACAAATTATCTATAAATTAACCATAAATTATTTGCGATGTAAACATGCCCCTGTATAGCACTGTTACAGATGCATCTCGCAGATTTATCACCAAAGGAGAAAGTATTCGGGTGACCACCACTATAAATCTGTAACAAGTGACTCAGCAGCATTTCAACAAACAACTCACCCAGAAATGGAAGAGCAAGAGAAGTGCTGAAAATCCCGCTGCTCAGTCAGGAGGAGCGAGGCACTGTCCCGTCCTCACGGGGAGAACGACAGCCGAGACGCCGAGGTCTGCTGAGGCTGGGAGTGTGTGTGCAGAGACCCAGCGTGCACTGCTGCAGGAGCAGAGCCTCCAGACCAGTAATATTTGAATATTCAAACACCAACGGCCAGTGAGAGCAAGACGGCCTGTGCAGGGAGCGCTGGGGGGGAATTAATCATAACAGTTCCGCTGCAACGTACCCGTCTTACTATGTACACACACACACACACACACACACACACACAGTTTGTACATATTTATTCCAGTCACTCCTACAGCCAAGAGAGCTGCTGTCTTGCACCTTCTCATACAACTGTAGCAGTCCTCTTAGACCTAATACAGTTTATGCTCTTTATACATTATGTAAAATCATTTTCCGTGTTTTTATTTTTCTTTAACGGTGCACACAGGAACACGCTCGCTCACATAACTCATACAGTATCCGTGTGTCTGTGAGCATGCTTTCTTCTTCTTCTTCTTCTTCAGGCCAGCAACTGTAAATTTCATATTCACGCGGTTCGGTCTCATTAAGTCAGCATTTACTCAGAATATTAAACACTCGACCCATTTGTTCACCCGTTTCTCATCTGGCTCTCCACTTTATTTCATTTTTACAGCGCCTTTCATGCCCTAATTGGAAATAGGACCCCGTTAGCTGCCTCTCCTCTCTCCGCCTGTTTAGTATTTAGCGAGCGCAGCCTGAAACAATGCAGCCATTAGGAGGTGATTAGGGCCCAATTAGCCGTGCTAGCAGTTAGCGATCGGAAAAGTGGGTCAGGTTGCTAATAGTCGGCTTCCTATTGGAGCGCCTGAATGAGAGGGGGACCTGCTGTAATTATAGAGGTGGTAGCGAGAAATGGGAGAAAGAGAGAGAGAGAGAGAGAGAGAGAGAATAAGGGATTGGACTCCAGGTTTGGGATGAGGGAAATGGGAAGCTGGGGGAAGCTTTCATCTTCGTCAGCGGTACGGTCTGTCCCGTCCGTGAATGGGGTCAGCCCGGACTTTCGGGTCAGAAAGAAACAGAAGAAGAAAGGCCAGAACACGGCGAGGCCCTGGACACTGGGACAGCTGGTGCGTGTCACGGTTGGACCCGGTGACCGGGTCGGACA